>NC_134408.1:3123953-3408953 GCF_038048845.1 Mixophyes fleayi | reverse complement strand
ATAAATTGTTTTGCCTTACTTTCCTTAATGAATCAGGCCCAATGTGTACAACTTTGTCATATTATCTTATCTCTCTATCATTGCTGTGTTCTCATCATTCCAAAGTTGTGGCGGTAAGATTATATATGGATCATATATAGTTTGTGGGATTTTGTCGTATTCCCCAATCTGGCTGGTGTAAATCGTGTCTGGCATTTGGCCTTAATCAATGAATTATGAAGGCCATAAACCATTATATATATATATATATATATATATATATATATATATATATATCATTACCTGAAGATAAGAGCCAATAATTAAAATTCTCTCTACAGCTCTATTAAACTGATTGGACTTAACCAGTCGGTCCTATGATGCTGTGATGCAGATCAGCTCTTGGTATTTGGGGGATTGTACTACATTAGACAACCTGTTTTCTACCACAGAGTAGAGGAGCGGAAAGCTCCAGACACTTTGCAAACTTTATTTCACGGTGACAACAAGATCAGGTTCTATGTATTTTTTTTATTTTGATTGATTTATTGATTGTTTTTTATTTAACTAGCACCAAATAGGTGATATATAAAACAAGAATTAGATTATCGACACTGCCCTTGAAAAAATAATTGCTAGAGGATAAAGTCCACTTTCTATGAAGTGATAAAGGAAATTTCAGCCATTACATACAGAAATAAGTACAGGGACACAATTAGTACCTTATGAGGTGGTGGTGTGTTGTGAAGTATGAGTGTGACAATAGATATGTATATATTTAATATATAGTAGTTGTTTCATGACACATAGGCAAATAGATAGCATCAACAAAGTAATATAAAATTACGTAGCATAGTAACGTGCTAAAACCATAATGAAAACAATGAAAAAAGTACAGCCACATAGGATAATGATTATATTGTCCTCTCCCCTTTTATCTGTGTAAGTTCAGTATCACCATTTATCACATGGGAGGCGGCACATCCAGGACTAATCTTTTTTTATGATTTACTGAATCCCAAGTAGAAAGCCAAGGGTTACTTCTGATTGCTGCACTCTTGGACTTCACACTTTAGTTATGGGTAAATATATTACATTTTATTTGTATTATACATTTAAAAAGACAATCATATCTATATATCCAGGTCTGGCTTATCTAGCAAAATATTTTTAAAAAACCAAAATAATGCCCAGAAAATGTAAACTCAATTTCCCACTGCAAATCTCTGCTTTGTTAATTACGATTCCTGGGAGGTAAAATATGTCTTATGCTTATATATGTGATAATACATGACAGGGAGCTGTCATAAATCCATACTCCACCCCATAGTTGAATAAAGAAAATTCTGATCACGACACTGGGCCACTCTGATCACTATATATCATTATACAAGTCAAATACCAAATACTGGAAATAAACAAAATTTGTATGCTTAGTCACTCACTTTAAGAGCAAAAATACACCAATAATGGAGGATAATTGGTGAGTTACTATATTAAGGGTGACAGAGGATTTAAAACTATACATACAAATATATATATATATATATATATATATATATATATATATTAGAGAGAGAGAGAGGGAGAGAGAGAGAGTAAGCATTAAAGAAATGTCATAATTGAGGAATCATATGCATCACCTGAATCATAATTAATGAAGCAGAAGTATGAAGATATATATATATTTTTTTTTTTTAAATAAATTTTATTCAGGTTTTTGTCAAATATAAACGGTACAGCATATATTATGCTCATACATCTCATAACAGTATTAACATCAAGAGTTTTCAATACAAGAGAGGTAAAGAACTCCGAACCACCACCAACTGAGTGGTCTTCAAGAGTGGTAACATACAGGTAAACGAAAATCAAGGGTTATGGTTATGAGATATCCAGAGTACCATGATGGGAAAGTGGAGTGGGGGAGAGGAAGAGGAAATAAGAAAAGTGGAAAACAGAGAGGAGAAGGTTTGTAGGGGGGGGTGTGTTAGTAAGGGGAAGAACAAAGAAGAAGGGGGGGACAGGATCTAGCGAGACTCAGCGCAAACAATTACTAAAGTATCATTATTTTCATTTTTCTAGAAGAGGAATGTGTAGCAGAGAAGTAATCTTGCCACCTATGCCATGTGGAGAGAAATTTGTAAGGCCGATCATTAACTACACATGAAGTTATATTTTATGAACTATCTCTATTTCTTTTTTTTTTTATATTTTCCTGGATAAATGAATTGTGGTATATCCTGTAAATATAATTCAGTTAATCCGTATCCAAGTCCCAAGTCTTAGTAGCTCAGTTACTTTGGTAATAAGGTCCATACACACTGTGTTGTTGAAACTCTCTTTGCTTATCCCGTTACATTATTTGAACAGCACCATGTAGTTGAGATGTCCGTCTTGCATCTTTAATGCTTTATAGTTCTGTCCGACTAGTTTAACCAGGCATTGTGGTATGACATAGCCCCACTCTTCTGATGGACTCGCTCTACTGATTGAGCAGATTAGTAGTCAATGTTCGAGACCTCTCATAATAATTTATGCTTTAGTATTTCTGCAAATTTGGAGGGACCCTCTCTTGATATTTATACAAAGTGCAGTAAAAAATGCATAATAAACAAAGAAGATTCCTTTAACTACGCGTTTCACCCATATCTCAGGCTTCTTCAATGATAAAGCAGTGCGGTATGGTTAATGTGATGAAGGGCTCGTTATATACCTTCTGATCATGAATGTACTTTATGTTATACATAAAATATATAATACATCAGTGCTACAATAGTGACATTTAGAATAGTGAAGTATTGATACTGTCATGTAGAATATATATTGATTCTGCAAATGGTGTAAAGAGCATTCATTATATTAGGATAATGTAATGTAATTCTGTACAAATAAGCCTATTGCAGTCCGTCAGTACGTTAATAGCGTGAGCGCTGTTTATATGCTTGGGAGTTAAACTTAGAATCCCAAATGAATAAAAATGTGAATGGAATGAAAATGCATCAGAGATACAGTATTATATAATAATAGCTAAAAGCCGTCAAAATTACGGAAAAAAATATGAGTATTGTTTGAATGCTGTCCTTTCATTAAGTGTTCAATAACAGGGGCAGACCGTACTGCACCCAATGTGACTTAATTCTTGTGTCAGCATTGATTGAATAGTTTGCCAAATCGCTGCTCAGCGGCAAAATGCTCAGCGTGGCAACATACACAAATACTGTTCATGGGACCAAAGTTATGAGCATTAAAATTTGTTTCATCAAAGTTACCGACATCAAGAATGGCGCGGCATCTTGTTCACTGACTTTGTAGGCGTTGATATAACCTCTGTCCTGTTCGCTCTTTGATTGTTTTCTTTGAGATGGGCAATTTGCTGAGGAGTCAGATTTACATGGTGATGATGATCACATTTGCGTTCTTTATGGTCATCAGTCATAGTTTATTTCTGGGCTTTATCCAGCTCCTCCCTTCGTCTTTTTGTTGCTTCTTGCTGTGCAGTTACTCCCACAGCAGACATTTGCCTTTTAGGTGGCATCACAGTTACACTTTGTTGCTTAAATTAGTTAGTAAACCTCTATTAATTTAACATTAAGTACAATTAAAACAAATATATTCACAATTGAGTCAATTTAGAATAGCAAAGGTCCTTATAAACGGTAACTGCCAGCCAAAAAACAAAATAAACCAAACAAAATAAGCCCAATAAGGAAAATCTAGTCAGTAGGAATAGTCAAGTACACAAAAAAGTAATTTGCAAACAGTTTACAAAATTTGTTTGTGTGCTTTGTGTGTATATTTATAAAGGTGAGAAGCAGCGTTAGGCTTTTATATATAAATATGTATTATAAAATTGTATAATATGTCGTAGTCAGTAAAAGGTATTTCTACATATAAAAGATAGAAGAAATGATGCAAATATTAAATTAAATTATCTAAATTTTTACCTTTCAATAACAAGGGCCAATATCTTCTTAAAGTACAGTATCTTTGAAAGTTTTTGGAATGACTATTAAATTGGGTCTATATTTATGATCAAACAGAAATATATCGGTATATAAATCTCAACAGTCAATCAAAACTTATACTTAACTCCATATATTACTTGCAAAAATCACACTAACCAAATAATTCCAAATATTACCCACAATAAAGGAGAACAATATTCCGAGAACCAACAATCAGCAGCAGCCCGAGTCCCCACGGTATCGAGAGCACAAAGATATAATGGAATACAGCTTGTAAGGTCTCAGTGTCCTCCGGATAAAGCAGTTGCCGATCCTCTAATAAGCACCATGTCTCCAAACTTTTAATGCCACATTTGATGGCTATAATTGTAGGCTCGAAATGAAGATAACAATTAGTAGATAGTGGTATAATTGTATACAAAGCGAAAAAACAGTTGTTGTCGGCGCTGGTATAATTATAGTAACACAAGCTGGAGTAACACATTTCTTTGCTATGGGTGCAATTACTTTAATAATATGCTGAAGAATGGCACAGATAACGAAGAAATGGGTTGAGCCAGATTGTGTTACAGTTATACTGCTATATTTGTAGCTAATCTTTTAATTTGTGTTCATATACATGTGCTGTTCTGCAAACTTTTTAGATATTATTCATAACTATTGATGTTCCAATATATAACTCTAGCACAACCTTTGTGTTTATTATAATTAGAGAATAGCTACTAACATATTAGCACTTATAATTGTACATATCCTTTTATCTTTAGGGTCTATTAAGTTGTATTTAATGTCAAAGTGCTCCCTAAATGGGGGTAAGTGGGACAGTACTTACTTTAGAGTATAACCTCTTAGTCTTAAGGAGACATTAAAGGCCTTAACGACCTGTCATGGTTTCCTTGAAATTCAATAATGGAGTTTGCAATATATTCGAAACTGATCGCTATTTTAGGCAAATCATGCAATGAAAGCCAACTAGGGATATTTATGCCCGAATTCTCACCTGAGAACTCCCCTGCACTGCTATCATATAGACCCTTTCAGGGATGACCACCTCCCACCAGTACCTATACTGCTGCAATAAAATTAGAAAAATTCAAAGTGAGAATAAAATTATAGGTTCAACAAGATTGTATGGAATTAATTATCTGGAAATATCTTCCATAAAGCTTTTAAAGAAAGATAAAGAAAAAGTAAATATTTGCTGATGTTTAGTAGAGATGGTCAAAATCATTTCAAAGTGGTTCCCGAACGAGTTCTAAAGTTTAAAGTTTCACAAAAATTTTAGCACGTCAGATTAAAAATAAATAAATCTAAATTTGAGATAGATGGGCTAGTTGAACATGTTATAGCTTGTTCGAGCTTCAATGGTTACATTGTATAATAATTCTTACATTTTTCCCACGTGAACAGAAAATTCGATATTCGGAATCGAACATCAAATTTGAGCATTGTTCACTGCTCGAATGGAAAAAAACAGTTAAAGCATAATAACGTCATTATATAAGCACAAACATGCTGCAATGGCAACAATTTAAATTTTATTTTAGACTGTTATCTGCGAGCTGTGAGCACAAACTTTGAAAATCAAATACACCATGTTGGTCGAGCAAACAAACAAATTTCAGTATGTTCGGTATTGGTGTCAACCAAAAGTTAATTTTCATAGATTCGGGAGGATTTAATAAAGTTCTTATATGGTTGGAATAACTTTTGCATCTCTAATGTTTATGAATAATGTTGGAGAAGTAGACATGATCACTGATCAATTCTTCCCATTGTCACTGAGAGGAACACTACTAAACAATTTAATGAGAAGAGAAATGAGAGAGGCACTTTTTCTTTATGTAATTTATAAAAAAACATTTAGCAAATTTTAGAAAGTGTATTTATCTAGAAAACCTCATATTCCAAGTATTCTAGATAATAGATTTCATATATGTTGATTCATTCAGAACAACAAATTTCCTGTCTAGACTAAGACTAGATACATTCAGTTAACCGAATAAATTAAGGCTTGCTGCTCCATTGTCCGTTAATAAAAAATAAAGCCAGATATGGAGAATAACATCCATGAGATAAAACATAGTTGATTCAAACCTAAGACAATATCCATACATATCCAAAATACACTGGACCTGTAATCGAGTATATAGTGCAAGACAGGTGGTATTTTCTTGATGTCCAGGCATATAGAATAAGACTCCTTCCATACAAAACAAGGCCATTTTATTTATCTATTTTACTTCAAATATAACCCTCTATAATCAGAATGTGGGACATCACAATTCTATCTACTATCATATAGGATAATATACATTATAATCAAGTATTGATTGTATAAAAACTTGGAGTTTCCATAACTTGCACATTTCCCGCTCTTTCTTCTTGCAGGAATGGGGTTGTTGTGGGGATCAGCTCCAGGTCCTCAGAGACTGACCTCAAGTGGTTGATGGACTTTATCTCCTCTGAATTTAAAGATCTCGTCTCAGATGTGAAGTATCTTCCGATCACCAACAAGAACAGATATGAGTGGGAAGAAGAAGTGATGAAATGTCAAGTTGGAATTCTGTATCACACCAAACACCGGGGACGGACTAATATTGTGGATGTGGATGGAGCGTTATATGATGAAGAACTTATTTATCTCTCTAATACTCTAGGTTGGAGCCATCTCTCATTCTTCCTCCTCATTGCTTTCTACATGTGTCCTTAATACCGTCTCCGTCTCCATCTGTCAGACACTTGCTTTCATTATGTAACCTGCACCTGAGAGATATAAACTAATTGCTGATTGGTTGCTGTGGGTCAGTGCACATGTTGTACCTAGATGCAATGTTAGTAAATGATCCCTACTGTTTCTGCGTAATATGGGGAATCATAAGACAAGAAAAGTCACAAAAAGGTGAAATACATAAATCTCTGACTATATGAGCAAACTGGAGACTGAGACACATCTCCCATTTTCACCTCTCTATGTGTAGGTAGGTGAAACGGTTAAGGGAGGGGACGGGCAGTCGTAGCCATAGAACAGTAAGGGTGTGGTAATGCTCCTTACATACTATGTATAGAAGGAAGCAGCCGCATAAACACCTATAGGAGGCATATTTGTTGAGGTTGCAAAATCCATACTGATGACCATCAGCAGAGATCTTGTACTTGCTGTCATTTTTTTTTTTTCATTTTTTTTTAAAAAGAGCAAGCTTGGCCAAAAATAATCCAAACCAGTCCTAGTGATGCCTAGGCTGGTACTGGCAACATTGGGGTGACAAAAATTGTAGGGTCGCCAAGAAATTGGCAAAACTAGCACTATAGTCAAGGCTTGGGAAATCCCCCAGTTATACATTTAGCTGCATAACCGCTAAGAGTTAATTTGTGATGGGAGCTCTTAGCAGAGCTAGAGTAGCATCGTCAATAATGTTTTTTTTTCATTTTACAGCGGTGCCAGCCCTGACCCAAGTAAGATAATTAAGATGATGAAAAAGGGAGTTCTATTTACTTCAGTTAAAGTATTTTCATAAATTGTGTGTGTATTATTTGTATTTGTAACTTGTTCACAATAGGTCACAGCAAGCCTTGGGTGTCAGGGCATGCTGGCACTTTTGGTTCACCAAGCGCTCTGGCAGTCATATATATACTGGAGCCATTAGCATCACTTAATGTTGGTCTGGGAAGAGTACCAGTGTTATTTAGCACAGAATGTTTAATCCTAGCCACCCCACATTGTTTTGTCCTAGGGAATACATTGCATGCTGACTCACGCCCACACTGTGTTTTTGTTCAGTTACAGTCCCACCAGCCATGGCTGGCATAGCCTAGTACTGCTAATTACATTTTTGAGGGGCCCCACTATTTTTATTCCATGGATTTTGCCAGTACAAGTCTTAGCTGGCAACACCAGAGCTTTCATGGAATTTTTGGTGAGGTTCAAATTTGTATTATTTATTTATTTATTGGGCCCGTAGCGTATAATACTCTTAAAGCATATCATATGTTTTTCATGTGCAACATGCTTTAAGCGTACTCTATAAAATATACACATTTTACATGCTATTTAGAAATGCATCTATCGTAAAATATGAGTGGCTCTGAATACAGAGTAAACAACAGCTCGCAATTTACACTTATTTTGTGAGCAAAATTTGCGTACAACTCTACAAAAGTCCTTATGTGTTTAACTAATTTAATGAATAAAGGATCGGATAGTGTTTCCCATTCCCTACCAGACTGATTTTCATGCTTTTATTTAGCCTTTCCAAACAAAAATGTTTAAATTATTTTCAGGCTAGACAGGGATTTATTTTAAAGGCACATTGGGATACATACAAATATGTGGTACTGTGCACACTTCTGGGTCTACTGGAGGTTGTGTAATGGAAACTTTAATGGCAAAACATAGAGGAAAATCCCTTCACTCCGGAGAGATGACAATGGTATAATGAACAATATAAAACCAGTTGATTGAAAAAGATGTGATAAAAAGTACTATATTTATTCTAAATGAAAATACATTATCCCATTATATAATGTTTGTACAGCATAGCACCTAGCAGTAAACAATATAACAACATAAAAGATCATAGAATAAGTTGTGGAATTATCAATAAAAAGAGACTTCATTAATGTGCATATGAAATGTCGCGAAACTTCAGACGTTCTCTCTATTTACTATGAGCCTGAGTCATTGAGGAAAATAAAGCAAAAAAAAGAGCAGATTTTTTCCATGATAAACCATGTTACAATGCAAGGGGAGCAAATTACTTTAATAATTTGCACATAAGTTAAATACTTTCTGTTATTTCATGTACCACACAAATATCCGATAACTTTATTTTAACATTGAAATGTAAAGTTGATCTAGGACATGCCCTATCCCCAACTATACATCTGTACCCACTTTTTAAATTTACCTCCCCTCCAATGCAACATGGTTTTGCCAAGGTGCAAAGTAACTCCTTTACTTTCCTTAATGACTCAGGCCCTATGTGCCCTGCTCACTAAAGCATAATTTATGTACCCAGATGAGAATAGTTTGGCGTTTCTTGCAAGGCATGGAGTAAGGACACGACTGTGAGTTCTCTAGTGGAGCAATGCAACAATACATTTCCATGAGTCGAGTGATAAAACTTAAATAAAATAAAGGCGTCAGCAGGGTGAATTTTTAGGGGCAATTTTGACTCAGCAAAAGGATCTACATTGAGATGACAGAGAATTGGACTCGTTCTCTACCTTTAATGGGACGTGCCTTGCACCAGCTGCAGGTCAGAGGAGAAGAATATTCTGGGCAAACTTTGCCTGAAATAAAATCTACAAACATAAAGTGTCCCAGATGTAATACAAACAGTCCTGATGTCCCCTCACTTTTGTGATTTATTTAAGTCATAAATGAGATCAAATTGAATAATATTTAAGTTGGACTTTTTCCACAATGCTTATACTTTGCAGAATGGGCCTCTTTTGTCCATCTGAGAGTATGGAGTAGGGGTACACATTGATGTGTGCACTGTCCTGATTATCTCAGCTTATGGGTGCAATATTAAAATGTTCTGAACTGAGCATTGTGCACATTTCATAGACGGACCTCGTATATGAACTCTGCTCACCTTATCCTCTCATTTTATCTATCCTTCCTACACTTTGATCTATTTAGTCTGAAATCTCATGGTGACTGGTTTTGTTTCTATAGGTAAACATAAGGTCATGGTTTTGTTGGATGATTTGGAGAATGCATCTGAGGGTGAAAGACAGAGAATCCTGGAGAAACAGCCCAGCATCCAACGTCTGTCCTCTCAGTTCCTCATTTTTACTGAACATAACAAATCTGAAGCTGCTTCCAGAAGAAGAACAGAATTCAGCGTGCTTATTGACAGCAGTAAGTGAGTAGTGGGTAAGAGAAAAATACCCATTTACCCTGCACAATCTGTTATATATGCACCAAAGGAATGTATGTACTGTATATATGTGCAATATTATAGCCAGAGAAAATGTAAGATGATTATCATCATCATCATCAGCTATTTATATAGCGCCACTAATTCTGCTGCACTGTACAGAGCACTCACATCAGTCCCTGCCCCATTGGGGCTTACAGGCTAAATTCCCTAACACACACACAGACACACACATGCACACACAGACTAAGGTAAAATTGGTAGCTGTCAATTAACCTACTAGTATGGTTTTGGAGTGTGGGAGGAAACCGGAGCACCTGGAAGAATACCACGCAAACACGGGAAGAACATACAAACTCGACACAGCTAAGGCCATGGTCGGGAATTGAACTCATGACCCCAGTGTTGTGAGGCCAAAGTCCTAACCACTGAGCCACCGTACTGCCCTTATTATACAAATACTATAAATAAAAACTTTTGTATTAAGTTAATAGGAATAGATGCAGGAGAGCCCTGGTAAGTGGTGAGGGAGGGGGGTCATTTATTTTTACAAACTACAATCAGCACTTAAGACATGGGAAGACTTTCCTTCAGATTGTCACATTATTTTGGCCTTCTTATATCATGTGAGTTTAACCTTCATGTTCTTGTTTGCAGCTATTCAATCACTAGAACGAAAGGCATCAGGAACAAGTCAGGGTCAGTGCAAGCAGAACATAGTAAAACAAGTTTTGTTTCCAAACAGGACACCTTATTATAGAGTTTGTATGATCTCCGCATGATTGCATGGACTTCCTCCCACAACCCAAAAACACGCTGGTGGATCAATTGACTACTGACAAAATGAACTCCAATGTGTGCGTTCATGTGCCAGGGAATATATATAGTAAAAGGACTGATGTTAATGAATAAAGCTTCCCTGTAAAACACTGCATAATATGTAGTGCTATGTAAAGAAAGATTAACAATTGAGTAATTAGAAATTACTGTGAATAGTCTCTCTAGAACTGTAGTTTCAAAGAGTAACTGTCTAAGTGGTAGCCAATCAAAACAACAGACCAGCAACACAGAATCCAGGGGTCAGCTTCTGACATCAGGTGTAGTTTACTAAAGAAGTGATATAATACAATATGTGGTAAAGAGTAGTGATCAACAGTGAGTTCAACCCCATCTGGTAAAGAGCAGAAAGGGACTACTTCACCATAGAGCAACAGGATCCTGAGCAACAGAGTAAACGTTTCAAGATCTTAGCAGAGGAGAGTAAGGTTCATATTATGAATCCCTATATATAGAGCATAGATTCAGTGTTCTGTGTTTTTGTAAGTTACATACTTTGCACCTGTCATGTCTAAGTGTAAAATTTACATTTCATAAGTTTCATTTCCAAACATTATGTGGAAGCCAAAATAAAGAAACAGCTCCACTTGCAGGTGAGCAGCCCTGATCCACCTCTCCAAGGACAAGGGACCACAAGAGTCAAATAATTTGTGGTATTGGAAATACTGACACAGTGTGACAAATGTTGTGTGAGATGCATAATTATAATGTACACATGCCTCCAAATCTAAATCATCCATAAAGGTGGGATCTTGGAGAGAGCTATTTCCTGATATATAAGCGACTTCCTATCAGTAACCCCAATGACAGATACTACAGTCAGCTTATACATAAAGGAAATGACACAAAAGACTGGTACATTTATACACTAACTACAATACAGGCATAAATTATTATATTCTTATATTGCTTATTATACAGAAATGGCAACTCAGGAAACATTATTACAGTTATCTTATAGATGGTTATAAGAAAGGTGTTATCTCCAACCCAGAGAGAAATAATAACTCAGGGCAGAGTGCGGTATATATAGATCCTCGAAAAATTAGCATAGTTATGTTGGTAGTTATTATGGGAAATAAATTAATAATCTCATATTGTTTAATCACATTATAAAATTATTATTATTGTGTGTTACATCCAACAAAGAAAAAGATGTAGAAAAGCGTTTATCAGCCACAGACTGATTCAATATTTGATGTACAATTACCAACTGTGATGTAGAAACTAAGGGGTAGATTGAATAAAACTTTGGATAAAAGAATTGGCCTATATACAACCCAATAATTTAAACTGACAATTCAGGAACGGTGATCCACCAGCTGACCTTTAGGCATCCGGTCATTGACCCTATGCTGGGTGTCCACTGATCTGCTTCCCAATACTCAGATTGTATATATAAAAAAAGAAAATATAAGACCATGAAAAGTGCCAAGTGTTCAAGATCAATATACCAGCAGCCACTTGCAACTGCTAACATTGAAATATGAGTTGACAGTCGTGTCCTTCCTCGTTGAAGCTTTTCTTACCCCTCTCCTCTGCTTATTTTGGCACCTCATGCAGTATCCACACAAAAGCCTTTGAACTTTCAGAAAATCCCTTTCTTATACATACTGCCACAGAAAAGAAAATTGACCCAAAATAGCCAAAAAAGTGTTTGTTTTTATTGAAATTGAACAAACAGCAAAAGTGTGTTTGCTTTTTATTTATTTTTTTCGAAGAACCACCAATAAATACTTTGTGGTTATTGCTTTGGAATCAATGCACCTTTCCCAAACAGCAAAAAGCAGCATTCTACACCAAGGTTTTCATAATAAAATATGCACTTAGCAATGATAATGCATTTTTTTGCCATTTTGCACAGTCTTGAATGAAATGCTTAAAATGTATAGGAATAATATGTGCACCCCATCTTTAAAATAAACAATCTAATGCACCAAGTGATGATACCCCTGTGGTTACTGGGGCCAGGATGGGGGACATCTAAGCATTTGGACTTAATTACCACTTTTTTAGTGTAGGGTGTTATTGGTGAGTACCAGATAATAACTACTAAGGGGGCACTTCATTTGAAAGAGAAGACAATCCTCTTTCAAATGAAAAGTCCCATAGCTTCTTGGAGCCAGGATGGGCATTACAAAACCTTTCCCACATCCTGGACTCCTTAATGCTTCCTGCAGTGTCGGGTATTGTTGTCAGGTGATCACATGTAACTACTAAGGGGCCACATCATTTGAAAGCTCTGCAGCTTCAGATAGCCACTGAAGTATTGTTCTTTTGAACCCCTATCCAAACTAGTATATAAAAAATTGAATTTATTTTGCTGGTCCCGTGACTCGCTTTGTGATACAGTTGCTTTAGGTTATAATATTATAGGCTCTCCCTTACTCTGTAACATGTACCTACCTTATTTTCCACCCTTTGCATTCCTGACTTACTGTTTTACTGTTGTTTCTGTTTCTTCTCTCTCATTCAGTCGCAGATGATAACAGACAAAAACCCCTCAAGCCGGCTTTACCAACTAGGCAGAATGTTCAGCCACCTAAACTTACATCAGGACAACTCATATCTCCAGGATACACATTTATGAAAGAAAACACAGAACTTGATTATCGTTTGAATCCCTGTTTCAATTTGACAGATTCAAGTACGATGGGCTGCAACAGAGAAACAAATATTTATGTGACATGTTCTGATGTATATGAATGTTTATCTCAGGATAACACAGATGATTTATGGGAACCAGAACCCAGTAAGTTATTAGTATAAAATAGCACAATCACACAATGTAATTCTACTGACTACTGGCACCAATCATCTAGATGTTGTGCTAAGAGAGCTAAATAACAAGAGATCAGAATTTTCTCACACTTGAAACAATAATCAAGTACAATGAACATACAATACAAATTCACAACAATGAAATGCAACACATGAGACACAAATTACACACACAAGCAGTTAAAATAAAGGAAAACAGCATACAAATCTCGCAAAAATGGAGGTAGAAACAATATACAACTATATAAATATAAAATCCAGGGGAATCCAAGAAACAGGCAAAGAATCAGCAACACTTAGCAAGGTTAAGCACTCCCTGCCATTTAAACTAGTGGGAACCAATCATAGTGATCCATTAGAATTGATCCTCTCGCAGATTATTGCTACAATTGCAGTCATGTGACCGTGGATAAAAGGAAGAATTGACTCGGCTACCTAGCAACCAGCCAGTATGGAAGTATTCAGTGTGATCCATCGCGAGTAGCATGGCGCCTCTAAACAAGATAAATGCCACTAATATACACTTTTACAATAAGTAAGTTGGCATTTTTTTAATTATTTCACTAAATTTTGCCCCTCGGCTTGTTTCCTTGGACAGCTGCCTCAGTTTGCCTCATTATGGGCCCACTCAGACTCTGTAACGTGTATCTACATTACCTTTTACCATCTTCAATCCTAACTTACTGTTTTACTGATTTCTCTGCCTTCTCTCTTGTTCATTCTCAGATGATAACAGACTAAATTGCTTCATGCCACCTTTATCTTCTGAACAAATGGATCAGCGACCTCAACCTAAATTAGGACCACCCACATCTCCAAGAATTCCATTTATGGATGAAATGACAGAAAGTTTCTTCTCTGGTAATAGGTCAAATGGTCGCTGTGATTTGACATATTCCAGTACAATGAGCAGCAACAAGGAACTAGCCCCCATGATGAGATGTAGTAACCTGAGTCATCCTGATGAACATGGATCTTTCTCTCAGATTAACAAAGGTGACTCGGGGGAACCAGAATATAATAAATTCATGCACAGAGCAGAAGGCGAAAAAGTTAATGCTAATGTAATGGAGGAGCTAAAGAAAAAACTACAGGAACGTAACCGTGCAGTATAAGAAAAGGACACACAGTAGAAAAGTTAGAGAAGGAACTACAGGAACAGGAAAACATAACATGGATAAAAGAAGATGATAGAAGAAAATTCAGGAAAGGAAAAACAAAATACACCAGCAACATGAGACAATCAACAACTAGGAAAGTGAAAAAAGAGTACAATATAATAAATATAATATAATATAATATAACAGAGAAGCAAAAAATTAATAAAAGATTGATCCTGTTAGCTGGACTGCCAGAAAAGTGGAGTACTTTAAGTATGGTGCCTTGTGCCCAAACAGGGGCCAGTTTTTATGTATATAAACATAAAATGTGTATATGTAAATAAAATGTGTATATGTATGTGTATATGTGTAATAAACACATCAAAACGTTTGAAAAAGACATATAGAATAAAGATCATTGTTCCGATATCCCTCATTTTTATGACTTAGTTAAGACTGATAGAGGCTCAAACTAGCAGTATTTATTACAGAACATAAGTTGACATTAATGATTGGGGTGGTATTAAAAGATATAGAAGGCTGGATTTTGAAATATTGGTTTTACTCTTTCTATTATTTACATTTTCATTTGGACCCACAAATGTTCCATAGACAGATTTTTTAATAGGAATGCTGAAATCCAAGTATAAAATATGTGAATCAGAAAAAAAGACTTAATGATGCCAGTCAGAGATCATAAAGGACATTTGAGATATGTTAGGTGGAAGATGTATGTAAAGAAACAGGTGTAAGGATATAAATAGCCTGGACTTCAAATGGAGAAAAGGAGAGGAGGGGACGGAGCTTGGTATGTGCAATTTGGAGACAGGATAACACCATTTATGCCTCCTTCACAGTTACTGGCCCCAGGTCTGTACATCCAGTGCAGGCCACCATACTTAAGAACAGCAAGCTAAGTTGTATCAACCTCAAAAATAATGTTTCATTAGGACTTTATTACATTGTGAGCAGGTAAACTAGAGGGTACATGAGAATAGAGTTCTAGCTTTTGGAAGTTGAGAGATGGATGACGTCTTTCTATTTTGAGCCTTCTGGAGGAGGGAAGGACACGTTGGCTGGAAGCAACTATGGGGTTTAGGAAAAAAATGCCAATAAGAAGCAATGGGTCTTGGGATAAACATTAAGTAAATGAGAATATGAACAAATAATTCCTTTATGGGAATAGTGTCATGAAACATGTGAATTGAGCAGCAGCAGATTCTCATGAGTGTGGTAAAGGATGAAATAAAGAATGAGGGTAAAACCATGGTGAGGTGAGGTGAGGAGAGAGGGAGAGAGAGTGAGAAGAAGAAAGGCCTTGCTATGACATAATATTGTTTGTGGAAATGGGGATGGGAAATGGCATGGTCTCTTTTCCTGGGGGCCTGTTATGAGCAGGACTTCACCTTACTCTGCTTCGGTGGTTTGGTGACACTCTCTGGCTCTAGCCCATGGATGAAGAGGCACCTTCCCCAGAAGAACTACAAATTTGAGATCACCTCACAGCATCAAAAATCTGAGTTTTTCTGTATTAATAAAAATTTGTAAATGTGTTTTCATCTTGATTAGGGGAGATTGTTTTATCTCTTATACATCAATTTGATGATGATGATCTCTTATACATCAATTTAGAATTATTGGCTCATAAATAATTAGAGACTCAACACTCCAGTGGGATTACTTATTGCCCCCTCAAACCTACCTAAATAAATTTGTGTTTCTAATTAGTGAGGTTTTTGGCACATTAATATTTATGTCTTAAATGAGCTCTTTAGTAAAACTAACCTTTATAGTAATATAAAACTAACACAACATGATAAATAAGTAATTTAAATGTAAATGAGGTTACCCATTGCTTGTTCTCATTAAATCTATAATGCTCTATAAAGCATATATCCTCTGTATTACTATAATGATCCTCTGTGAAATGTTTAACCAATCTTGAAACATTAGTTCAAGCAGTTATGGACTGTTTGTGTTCATAATATCCTGTCCATTCTATGATATAATTCCCAGTCTCTGTTGGTCCAATGTGTAATATAATGCCCAGTGCCGGTTGGTCCAATGTGCAATATAATGCCCAGTCCCGGTTGGTCCAATGTGTAATATAATGACTAGTACCGGTTGGTCCAATGTGTAATATAATGCCCAGTCCCGGTTGGTTCAATGTGTAATATAATGCCCAGTCCCAGTTGGTCCAATGTGTAATATAATGCCCAGTCCCGGTTGGTCCAATGTGTAATATAATGACTAGTACCGGTTGGTCCAATGTGTAATATAATGCCCAGTCCCAGTTGGTCCAATGTGTAATATAATGCCCAGTCCCGGTTGGTCCAATGTGTAATATAATGCCCAGTCTCTGTGGGTCCAGGTGCTATTACTTACCATCTTACCTCTCTATAAGTAACTCGCACTTTTAGTGCAGTACAGAAGTGGTCACTCTGATTCCACAGGAGGTTTAAGATGCAGGTCAGAAGAGGGAATATAGGGGGAAATGTGTCAGCCTCCCACAGAAATAATGCGGGATGGCATGTGAGCAGACAGACAGCTCAGTCCAGCTTTATAGATCTATATGTTTATTTCTTTAGAATGTAAGTTCTTTGATTAGGGTTTTCACAGTGTTTTTAAATGGTAAAATCGCCTTGTATTTCTTACCTAATGGCCATAGCATTACAAATGTTGGCGCTTTATTAATAAATACAACAATATTAATTTTAATTGATGAAAGTTAAAGTTAAACCTCATTCATGTATGAGTGATAAAAAAACAGAATAGTTCCCTATAGCATTAACTTAAAAATCAGAATTAATAATATGTTTTCTGAGCTGCTTTTTAGGAAAGTGTGTTGAAATGCAAAATAACAATAATAAAATACCACATTGATTTTTCTGTGCATTGTTTATTAGGAATTAATGTGTCTGTATAAGATCCTTGAACATCGGTCAGTGGTACCTGGTGATATATATTTATTATTTCACACAATTATCCACAGTGAAGGAGAAAAAGTTACTGAGATAACAGCTGCTTCTCCACCATGTACAGACTTTATCCCAACAACAAAGCAATAGATATGTTGACCTTAATCTGTACTAAAAACCATATAACCTTCTTTATTGCAAACATATAGGGGTCTATTTATTAAGATTGCATTTTGTGCCCATAAAGTAGCATTTCTTAATGACGCTAATCACAGTGATAAGTCATGCTTTTCCAGAACAATTTATGATCCTATTCATTATTAAATATACATTAAAAAAATGTTTTTGGCAAATTTTTGTTTTTACATGAAATACTTATGTCAGGATGTTCTTGATGAATACTGTACATCAAACGCATTTCTACACTTCCTGTGACTTACGGATCCGTCATCACTATCATTCGGCACTTACACCAGTCCTGTAGCTGGTGAAAGTGATATGGCTAAAAGTCACATACCTTAGAGGTGCCCAGAGCTTGAATCAGATGAATGTTCGTACGCACGACCTTGGCACACCCTTAGTGTACATTACCTACCTGCATACTCCTCTTTATTCCTCCGTTCCAGACCTTCAAGTGTTAGGGAGTCAGAAGTGTCATTTGTGTTTAGACTTGATCTGTATGTACTTGTGGCCACTGACATAAAGTCCATTTCTGAGCATGAGCAGAGCAATTTCATATAAGATAATTGGTAGGTTATCCGAGCACTGTTCAGGTACTTTTGGCTGCCAAACGAATCCAAAACGAGGCTATGACATCCAAGTCTCGCGTCGGATCTCGCGAGACTCGGATGTCATAAATGCCCCGCTCGCGGCCACCATCTTCATTCTCCCTGCGATCACTGTCGAGGGAGGTTGATATCCTGTGCTCTGTTATTATACTAATTTACTATATTCAAGTGGTCCTTTGTCCAGTGCTCTGTCCTGCTGAGTCCAGTAGTACTTTGTCCAGCGCTCTGTCCTGCTGATTCCAGTGGTGCTTTGGCCAGTGTCTGTCCTGCTGAGTCTAGTGGTGCTTTTCTCCTGAGTTTTTTTGGGCTAAATCCATAGTAATTTTATAATTATAATAAAATCTTCTAAAAATAAAAAATAAAAAAATAATAAAAAAATAATTAAAAAAAATATAAAGAAAATAATTTAAAAAGTATAAAAAATATTCTAGAGCAATATATTCCGGCAGTCCCAAAAAATAGGAACTGCAATCTATATTACTATGTTCACTGTTTCTGCAGTCCCAAAAAATTGGATCTGCAATCTATATTACTACGTTCAATGTTTCTGCAGTCCAAAAAATAGGAACTGCAATCTATATTACTACGTTCACTGTTTCTGCATTTCCAAAAAATAGGAACTGCAATCTATTTTACTATGTTCACTGTTTAAGCAGTCCAAAAAATAGGAACTGCAATCTATATTACTACGTTCACTGTTTCTGCAGTCCCAAAAAATAGGATCTGCAATCTATATTACTACGTTCACTGTTTCTGCAGTCCAAAAAATAGGAACTGCAATCTATATTACTACGTTCACTGTTTCTGCATTTCCAAAAAATAGGAACTGCAATCTATATTACTACGTTTACTGTTTAAGCAGTCCAAAAAATAGGAACTGCAATCTATATTACTATGTTCACTGTTTCTGCATTTCCAAAAAATAGGAACTGCAATCTATATTACTACGTTCACTGTTTCTGCAGTCCCAAAAAATAGGGACTGCAATCAATATTACTACGTTCACTGTTTCAGCAGTCCCAAAGTGTGTGTGGTTTAGGGGTACGCTCTCTTGTGCTGCATATAATGGAGTACAAAAATTTGGAGGATAAAGTAGGGAAAGATCAAGACCCACTTCCTCCTAATGCTGAAGCTGCTGCCACTAGTCATGACATAGACGATGAAATGCCATCAACGTCGTCTGCCAAGGGCGATGCCCAATCTTCAACACCTGTGGCTGCAAGGAAAAAGCTCAGTTTTCCTAAAAGACCCACTTTCGGGGATGCTGAGAACATCTGGTCCGGACTGAAGGACCTGCCAACCATTGCAGACATGTCTACTGTCGCTGCATTGGATGCTGTCACAATTGAAAAAATTGTGGAGGATTACTTTGCTGACACCATCCAAGTAGACATGTCAGACAGTCCATATTCTTACTGGCAGGAAAAAAAGCCAGTTTGGAAGCCCCTGTACAAACTGGCTCTATTTTACCTGAGTTGTCCCCCCTCCAGTGTGTACTCGGAAAGAGTTTTTAGTGCAGCGGGGAACCTGGTCAGTGAGCGGCGAAGGAGGTTGCTTCCTCACAACGTTGAAAAAATGATGTTTATAAAAATGAATTATCAATTCCTCAATCAAGTACAGCACTGCCCTCCAGATAGTACAGAGGGACCTGTGGTTGTGGAGTCCAGCGGGGACGAATTGATACTGTGTGAGGATGAAGAAGTACACACTGAAGGGGGAGAGGAATCAGAGGATGAGGATGAGGACGACATCTTTCCTCAGTAGAGCCTGTTTAGTCTGTACAGAGAGAGATGAATAGCTTTTTTTGTGTGGGGGCCCAAACAAACCAATCATTTCAGACACAGTAGTTTGGTAGGCCCTGTCGCTGAAATGATTGGTTTGTTAAAGTGTGCATGTCCTATTTCAACAACATAAGGGTGGGTGGGAGGGCCCAAGGACAATTCCATCTTGCACCTCTTTTTTTTCTTTGCCAGCTCGTTTTGTGAGGGTCCAAACAAACCAATCATTTCAGCCACAGTTTTGTAGGCCCTGCCGCTGAAATGATTGGTTTGTTAAAGTGCGCATGTCCTATTTCAACAACATCAGGGTGGGTGGGAGGGCCCAAGGACAATTCCATCTTGCTACTCTTTTTTTGGCATTATGTGAACGTCCAACAGTCGTTTGCCATGAGCACGAAGTACGACAGTAGTCATCCTATGGCAAAGCGGATAACTGCGGCCTTAACAGCTATGTTGGTGTTAGACGTGCATCCGGTGTCCGCCATCTGTGCAGTGGAATTTAGACAGTTGAAGGAGGCATTGTGACCCCGGTACCACTCCACTCCACTACGCAGTCCAGAAATCTTAGTATCAGATATTAAACTACGTTCACTGTTCCTGCTACATCAAAAAGGCATGAACATGCCCTGCCATCAACAAAAACAAGAGGTAGTGACGCGCTTGAACTCCACCCTCTATATGCTGCAGAGGATGGAGGAGCAGCCATCTGTGCAGTGGAATTTAGACAAGTTGAAGGAGGTATTGTGGCCCCGGTACCAAATTAGGTACCGGGGCCACTCCACTACGCAGTCCAGAAATCTTAGTATCAGATATTAAACTACGTTCACTGTTCCTGCTACATCCAAAAAGCATGAACATGCCCTGCCATCAACAAAAACAAGAGGTAGTGACGCGCTTGAACTCCACCCTCTATATGCTGCAGAGGATGGAGGAGCAGAAAAAAGGGATTCAAGCCTACACAGCCACCTACGATGGGCCACGTGTTTGTACCGCCGACTTGTGTCGCTTTGCTTAGACATCCAGCTACCTCGGTGCAACCTTTTGGACTAAAAACAATATTGTGAGGTGTTCACAATAGACTGGAAATTAGTGGAAATGAATGTTATTGAGGTTAATAATAGTGTAGGAGTGAAAAAAAACCCGAAATATGGATTTTAGCACTTTTTATGCTTTTTTAAAAACAAATCAGAACCCAAAACCTCAAAACCCAAAACACCAAAAGTGCCAGGTGCACACCCTTAGTTAATTGAGTGCTCTCTAAATTTACCCTAGTCTTTCTGTCTGTGTGTGTGTGTGTCTGTGTTTGTGTGTCTGTGTGTGTGTGTGTGTATGTGTGTTAGGGAATTTAGACTATAAGCTCCAGTGGTGCAGGGACTGATGTGAGTGAGTTCTCTGTACAGCGCTATGGAATTAGTGGCGCTATATGAATAAATGATGATGATGATACAGCACATAACGGAATTTATGTCTGAACATGAATCAGGCCCGTTATTATTTGCTATTAGCAGCCAGAACAGTTCATTAACCACAGATATTTAAGTTGCACAGAAACATATGTTTGATAATGAATACTACACTGGTTACTGTATCACTGTGCATAGAATCTACCAGGTACAGTTTACCCCTATAGATTGTAGCTCTACAGATTGTAAGCTTGTTAACAGCACCCTCTTACCACTTTGTTTGTTACAGCCCAGTTGTTATTTATTACTGTGTTTGTAAAGTGCTACAGCGCGTAGGCGTGCACAGCACAGTTCAGTGTGTACCCAGAGAAATCTAGCGAGAGATACCCTGTGTCACAGAGAGGGAGTGTCTACCAACACGTAGAGGCAATAAAAATATTGGACTTTGTCAATATGTTCACAATAATCATCAAATAAGTTAGAGATGGGCGGGCTCGTTTCCCCGAGAACCGAACCCACCCGAACTTCAGGTATCCGAGTACCGAGCCGATACTCTCCCGCCTATTTGGATTTGAAAACGAGGCAAAACGTCATTGTGACGTTGTCGGGTCTCGGAGCTCAGTTCTCGCAATGTTTCAAATGCATAAATATCTGCCTCCACAGCGATTCAGCGCCATTTGACAGAGGGAGAGAGAAGGGTTTGGTTGCAGGATTAGAGCAGGGAGAGAACATTTATTAGAGCAGTTACAATATCAGGAAGAGAACAGTTATTAGAGCAGTTATTAGAGCAGGAAGAGAAGAGGATAGAGGAGGCATTTTTCCAAACATTACAAGCTGTTTGGGGTGTCATATTCCCTCCTAAAGAAACTATTTTCTGCCTGCAAAAATTGTAATATACCAGCACAATTTACTTCTGAAATTGCACTACAAGTGTTGGGTGTCACATATTCCCCTGTAGTAAAAAGCTATTTTCTGGTGTTGAAACTATATACCAGCAGTATATATTTCTGAATTTGCACTACAAGTGCTTGGGGTGTGACATATTCCCCATTGTCCAAAAATCTATTTTCTGGTGTTAAAATTATTATTTACCGGCAGTATATATTTCTGAATTTGCACTACAAGTGTTTGGGGTGTCATTAAAATGGATTTACAGCAGTCCACATATGAGCAGGATCAGCAAGCAGCTGCTGGTAAAAGTCCTGATGGTAGTATTCCCTGTGCGTCATCTGGTAAAGCCTATGTAAAAGTACATAGTCTTTTTAAGTCAGGGAAAAAAACACATAAAAAAACCCCTTTTACCGTGTTGAAGAGAGAAAGAGCGGTAACTGATGAAAAGTTAACTGGCGATAAAAAAAAAATTGCCAACATGCCATTCTACACACGCAGTGGCAAAGTAAGAATGGGGCCTTTGCCTTTCTCTATTAGTGCTAGATCTAAAAATGTTACAGAGCCTTCTTCTTGTAAGGTCACTCGTGGCCAAGCAAGACCAAGTAATTCGGAGTCCAAAAGTGGTGCACAACTACTGTTACGTGTGAAAGCCGAGCTGAAAGAAAACAGTAAGGCATTAGAGGAAAATCTATGCTTAGAATTAGAAATGACACCAATCCCTGAGGAGAGTCCATCCACGAGTGGTATGTGTAAACGTGACCATTCTGATAGTGTACCCATAAAGAAGGGCCCTTTCAGCATTTCTGCTGATGTGGGCCTAAACAACCCGAGTATAGCCGGTGATACACCAATTGAGGATGCCACTTTGGAATTAGAAGAGGATGAGGGGGAGATTTGTGTAGGTGACAAGTGCGCTAATAAGGATGTTGATGAGGATGATGTTGTTTGTGTAAGTCCTGCACCATTGGCAGCAGTTCTGGCACATCACAGGAAGAAACCCATTGTCATGCCTGGGCATAAAACCAAAAAAGTCACTTCTTATGTGTGGAATTATTTCTTCTCAAATCCTCACAACAGTTGTATAGCCATTTGTAGTGTATGTCAAGCCACAGTCAGTCGAGGGAGGGACCTTAACCATCTTGGAACCTCATCCATGTTACGCCATTAAACGAGAGTTCATAGCAAGGTTTTAGGAAAAGCTGAAAGTTGTGGCAAAAAAATAACAAGCAGTCCATCATCAGCTAGGATCATTCTGTCACCTACATCCCGACGGCTGCAATCTACACCCACAACACCGTCCTCATCAATATCCTCAGTAGTGATCGGCGTTAGCCCTGCATCCCACTTGGTAAGACCCGATGACTCCTGCACTATAATTGATTCCTATGAAGAATGTTTGAGCGTTAGTCCCACTGCTGCTGCTGTTGCAGCTTCTGGGGGTGAATCTTCCTCCCATAAGAAGGCCAAGAAGAAGAGCACTATTACTTTACAACAATTAACTGTGAAACAATATTTTGCTAGAGGAAACAAATATGACAGCAGTCACCCAGTCGCCAAACGGATCAGAGACGCCATGGCTACTATGCTAGTGTTAGATCTGCGTCCAATATCCACAATATATGCAGCTGGTTTTTCACAGTTAATTGATGTTTTGTGTCCCCGTTACAAAATTCCATTGCAACACCATTTTTCCCGTAAAGCTATTCCGCAACTATACCAAAACATTTGTAAAAATGTAGTAATTGGGCTCAAAAATGCCATTCTGCCCACTGTACACTTAACCACAGATATGTGGACAAGTGGAAGTGGGCACCCAAAGACTATATGACTGTGACAGCTAACTGCGTTGGTCATTCGCCTTCACCAGCAGGAACAGCAGCAGCATGTACACCACTACGTGACATTTGTCACAGGCAGGCTACTCTTTGTATCACCGGCTTCACTAACAGGCATACAGCTGACAATTTGTTACGAAAACTAAGGGATGTCATTGATACATGGCTTATACCACTTGGACTCTCTCCAGAACATGTTATTTTTTGATAACACCAACAATATTGTGCGTGCATTACAGCTGGGTGAATTCCATCACATTTCCTGTTTTGCTCACACAATAAACTTGGTGGTGCAGAGCTTCCTAAGAAATAACCGTGAGGTGCAGGAGATGCTTTAGGTGGCCCATAAAATTTCGGGACATTTCCGGCATTCTGCCACAGCATTTAGGAGATTGCAGCAGCTCCAAGAACAGGAAAGGAGGGGGAATGTATTTCACTCCTGCACAGTGGGGAATCCTTTCTGTGCTGTGCAAGGTGCTGAAACCATTTGAAGTTGTGACGTGTGAAGTGAGTTCAGACTCCGCTAGCTTGAGCCAAATCATTCCCTTAATTCGACTATTGGAAAAGCAGCTTGACAAACTGAAGGAGGAGATGAAAGAAAGCAATTCCGCAAAGTATGTTGGCCTTGTAGGTCAAGTACTTATTCGCTTCGCAATGATCCAAGAGTTATTAAAATCTTGAACTCGGATCACTACGTTTTGGCGACTGTGTTTGATCCTAGGTTTAAGACCTACATTGATTCTTTGCTTCAAAATAACCGAGATGTGAACATTTGCAAGGAGCTATTGGTCAGTAAGTTGTCCGCTGAACTGGGCCTTGGCTTGACGACATCTCCTCCTTCAGGAAGGTAATCCAGATCCAAAACCAAAACACGGGGGTCAGTGAGCATCTTTAAAATAAGCACAGCTCTTACTTTACTACTGTGTCCAGTGGAGCAGAGTTAAAAGAACTATTAATAGTGTAATGAACTATTGAAACTGGGTTAAAAAAAAGTCATAAAAGAACAAAATGCTACTCAGACCTCCCAACATCCCCATACATGCTCATAAGACCTCCCAAAATGCCCATCAGACCTCCACACATGTCCCTAATGGACCTCCCCACATTCCCCTTATATACCTCTTCACATGCCCCTTACCACTAGAGCCCATGCAGAGGCAGGAGGAAGAGCACACTATGTTCTCTCCTCCCCTGATGCAAAACTCCCTATGGCCTTGATTTTGGAGGAACATCCCGATTCGCGGACCACAACAGGGGCAGTCCTTAACAGGAAAGAGGGTGGGGTTTTACACAAAGGTGTCCATCATTTGTGGGTGGAGTTTGGGCAGAACTGGTGTGGGGCTTATTTTCTCCCGCTTTCAGGATTCTAAATGTTTTGAGTCATACTGACGTGACATGGAAGTCGGATGCTCGGGCACAGACTCCACGCAAGTATAGAGCAGACTACTTGGGTTCCTGAAGCACGGATCTGTTCCTGTGTGGCAGCCACATTTTAGATTGCAAAGAGCTACATGTGGCTATGCCACCACTGCATTAGGGTGTGCCTGGGAACACCTGGTACAAACAGTGCACACGCCTATTCTACAGAATATTCTGGTGCTATAAAAATTCATAACAATAATCAAAATAGTCTGTCCAGTTCTTATTACAAGCCCGGTGTTTAGGAAACACAGTGAATTGCCAAAGTGACAAGAAGCTCACTCAACACTGGGATTGGAACCAGGATCTCCACTGAGCCACAACTTTTCCCCCAAATCGCCAATTAATTTCACTTATCTATATGCCTGGAGGGAAAGGAGTATTGATGTGTGTAACTATATTTATGCAATAATATATATAGTCTGCATGTTATATTACCTTTCAGCCAAGGCTCCATCCTTCTTCCGTGTGGACCTTGTACAGATTAAAGTTTACTTTAACAGCTGGAATAAAATGTTGAGCACTGGTATCTTTCACTCTGACATCTGGGAGATATAGTAACTTGTATACTTACTGCAGGATCAACAGATCAACTGGAGATTGCAGCAAATACAGATGATTCTGTGAAAGCTGGAAACAGACATAAAAAACAGTAATACAACCAGGTGCAGGTTTATCAGACGCATGAGCAAAGGTACAATCTTCTGTGACAGATTGTGATCAGGGAGCTGACATAATAACACAGCAAACTGCAGGTAGAAGATCTTCACCAAAGCTGATAATGAAAAAAAGAAATCACAAAGGATTCTCAGAGATGTGAAGGTTATCAACCATCCAAAGTCCAACCACTATGCCAGTAAAATAAATACACATGGATCTGTAAATACAGTGACAAGTCATATACTATGGAAAATCATCCAGATACACAACCTAAAGTACCTCGATCAGAGGAGCAAACAGGGAGTATTTCCCCTCCAGTAACACTGATACTTAAATCAGAGGAAAAAACAGGGGGACCTCCACCTCCAATAATACTGATACTTAAATCAGAGGAACAAACAGGAGGACCTCCACCTCCAATAACACTGATACTTAAATCAGAGGAACAAACAGGGGTACCTCTACATCCAATAACACTACTACTTAAATTAGATACACGACCAGGGGGATCATTACCTCCAGTAACACCAACACCTAAATCAGAGGAACAAACAGAGGGAACTCCACCTCCAGTAACACCTTCACCTGAATCAGAGGAACAAGCAAGGTAAGAGTAGCATTTGCTAAAATTATGCTTTTTACACCATTAAAGGTTCAGAGTTAACATAATTTTTACATTTAATTTTTTAGAAAATGTCTGACATGTTGAAAACGGACACTGCCTGTAATCTCATTATATCATACAATCATAGAAATCTCCCGACGCAGGTCAGGATAGAAAAAAAAAGATAAACCAACAATAGCGTGTAATGCTTTTTTAACTGTAAACCACAATAATACAGTTAAATCTTGCTCTCCTATAGGAGAACCTCTTGTGAGTATATCATCCAAGCCCGCTGTGAGACTATTATCCAAACCCTCTGTGAACATGTCATACAAAACCACCTGCTTTACCTCAATACTCATACCCATAGGCACTGTGTTTATCTTCTCCCCACATCACATGAGCACACCTGAAATCGCAGCATGAAGTGTTAGAGGAACCTCAGAGGTCTTGGATGGTATATACACATGAGGTTCACATACGATTTTAATAGATATTACAGGGTGTGTGGTAGCTGTTCATCACTATGAACCATCTACTTACACATGTGGTCGACCATTCACTGGAATTTCTGTCAATAAAATTTAGCCACCTACTCTGCTGAAAGAAGCTTCCCACAGTATATCACACTGAAAAACATGTTGGAGAATTGAATACATTTGATGTTAAAACATATAAAAAAAATTAATAAACCGCTGTATTAATCATTGATCATTAGACTTCAATAATATTCTGGGAAGGAACTGTGTGAAATGATATACACTGGGTAGTGGAATCTGTGGGCTATAATGTATACTGGGAGGGGCTGTATGATATGATGTATACTGGGGAGAGGGGACTGTGTGATATTATAGGAGGGTGACTGTGTGATAATATATATTATAATTATAGTAATAATTCTTTATTTATACAGCACATTTTTCCCAATAACATTTTACGTTGTTGCAAAAGGTGGGGAAGGCATCTTGGACATGCTAAGATGCTAAATAATGGAAATATTCACATCAGTCCCCCATTGGAGCTTACAGTTGAAATTCCTTAAAACACACAAACATATACACATTAGGGTCCATTTGTGGCAGAAGACAATAAACTTACCAGTTTTTTGGACTGTGGGAGGAAACCAGAGCACTTAGAGGAAGCCCAGACAAACACGAGATGAACAAGAAAACTCCACACCGATAGGGTCATAGTACGAATTGATCTAAGGTGAGAGGTGTCTGAGGGGTATGATATATACTGGGAGCAGCTGATATGATGTATACTGGAGATAGTGGACTGTGAGGGAAATTGACATATGTGTGATATGTTATATACTAGAATGGAATTGAATAAACTGATATAAATACTGTGAGGATGGCTGTGTTATATGATATATACTGTGATGGGGCTGTGTTGTATGATATATACTGTGATGGGGCTGTGTTGTATGATATATACTGTGATGGGGCTGTGTGATATGATATATACTGTGATGGGGCTGTGTGATATGATATATACTGTGATGGGGCTGTGTTGTATGATATATACTGTGATGGGGCTGTGTTGTATGATATATACTGTGATTGGGCTGTGTTGTATGATATATACTGTGATGGGGCTATGTGGTACGATATATACTAGTGAGAGGGGACTGTGTGCAATAATGAGAGATTGGCTGTGAGATATGGTGTATCCTGGGGAGAGGGCCTAAGAGTGATATTTGCACTAGATCTGACTAAGTGTGTGTTATGGCTAGTATGATTCCATGGCATCCAAGTTCTAGATGCAAATCTATGGCTACTTCTGCCACAGCAAAGTACCTAAAGGGTCCTGTTGAGATCCGAAATATTGGAATAAAGATATTTTTGGCTCACAAACAAGTTCCAGGGGTGCTTATTTAGTTTCTTCCTTTCACCATCAACGGTAGATGTACATAATTTTTAGAAGGACAGAAGAAATTTGTCCACTGAAGTTATGATAAGGTGTTGGAATTATGGACAGTTTTACTCTCTTTACTTGGTTTATATACTGTCACATATTTGACTGAATTTTCTACAAGAAAGTGATAACAGTGGATGCCAATGAAAGGTGGAGAATATATACAATGAGCAATGTGCAAATACAGCACAAAGTTCAAATTAATGATTCAATATTTTAACTGTTGGAATTAGCAAAAGGTAAAGAAGTTATATTATATTTTAGTAATTTATTTCCTCATGCTTTCTTAAAGGAACTTCCCAATTACTAGGGTAGACGTGTCTTCAATTAACTGTACTTATGCCCATATTCATGCACAGGCCACAACATGGGAGCAGTTACTTTGGGTTCCAGTGTATTTTGATTTCATATTATTTGGGCTCCAGAAAGGGACAAATTAAGATTTGTGTGGGTTAATTGCAATATATGTAGTGGGGGGGGGAGGAAAGGCTATATGTATGGGAGCTTGAAATCACCATTAATAATGGTAGTAAATTCAGGTTAATAATGTAAGGCTAGGGCCATTAATTAAGTTCCAGGAGTTGGCAGTTATACAACCTCCTTGTATCCCTGTGTAACATTAGGTCACCTTTAATCATAGCAGCCAAACCCATGGCTAGTTACCAGACAATGGCCCAAAAAAACAATTTCTCCCCAACCACCTTCTATAGACAATGTGATCCACCATTGAAACATGTGAATCATCATAGCCACATTCCCACCCTGGAAATGATTTAGATTGTATAAAGAATTGAAATCCACAGTTGTGGAAATATAGAATCAAGTAGTTTTCCTAATAAAAGTAACCAGACCCCAGGTTGGATAGAGCCAGGATCATTTTTTATTTGTTATTAATAGACAGATTACTCAGTACTGGGCTGAATGCTATTGGTAAAGATTAACCAAACAATAAAGGATGTTCACCCTACTAGATACAGCTAACCCTAGCACTAAAAGTACAAGACTTTTTCTTAGTCATCTTTGGGCGGTGGTGGCTAAAGAAATAAACTGAACTCCAAAATGTGCCATACATGCCAAATCTCTATGGTCTCTGCATGACAAATACTAGGTTCGTAGAACTCAATGTCCTCTACACCAAAGCCCTTGTGCTAGCCAATATGGACTTGCTACTGTGAGTACTGCCAAATTTGGTCCCTTCAATCATGGAGGCCAGTCACAAGGCTAACCAGTGCTGAGCTGACCGGGCTTAGTAGGGCCAGGTCAACTATTTATAACAAAGACACTCACTGAAAAGAACAGTGGCTCTTCTATGTCCTCCTGCTGTCGTTGGGGCAAGGGAAAAGTGTAAGACTCCTTTTGAATACACAACTAACTTCATAAAATACAAATATACTTCTCATACCTTCTGTTGTAAAATATCTTCACTTTTCTTTAGTTTTCTTTCCCTTTTCTTCTACCTTTTTGCCATTTTTTCCTTTTATCTTGTGTCTTCATATGTATATATTAATCTAATTCTCATCATCACAGTATTTCAGTTACATCTATAAAAAAAATCTCTAAATAACAAAATAAGCTAGTTAACACAAAGCTTAGACCATAGAATACTCATCACTCTTAATCATAAGATATTCACCAGGTTTAAGTATTTTATCCTCTCTTGATCTAATGTAACAAAGACAGAACCCCACCATCTACAACACTGGACTGATGTGAACTTACAACTTCTCAGAGAATATATACTCTACTCTGACTTCTAATTGGCTGTTTCAATACAACAGAGAATGGTGGAAAAATATAAAGAAATGTATTTTCTTCTCATGAGTGATGGGAACTTCCAGCCAGACGTTATATGTACTTGAGGTTCCAAATAATGGCTGTTGGTCATCTGTTTACTCCCTCAACCCTCTCATGCCACATATATTAACACTTGTAATAGTAATGGCTCTAATGACATGTGTTATCTTCTGACTATTCAGTTCTAATCTATCGCTCACAATGTCTGTTCCTCTGTTACAGGGCAGTGATCCTCTACTGGGAAGTGGACAATGACCCCATTGATCTGACAAACTCCTTGTCTAGTAATGGCAGAATTGGTCTTTGTTCCTGTGTTCCTCTTTCACCTCCCACAGAAGACGATGACTGGAAGTCTAAAGTGGACAGATCATCGATAGTCATATTTTACTCCTCTCCTAAATCAAAGAGAACCATACATGAAATGGGACGTTACCTGGAATACTGTGTCACTAAGAAAGGTAAAAGTACAAAACATGTCTGACTGTATAATAGATAACAACAGGACATTGTCTAAGATGCTTTATAATTATTATCATGATCACTATTATTATAATATATAAGCAGAGGCGAGTGAACATTTTGGCAGGGTTAGGAAGATTTTAGAATTCCATGGAAAAAATATTAAATACATTATCAACTTTTAATACTATAATCATTAATACAAATACATATAAAACGGTATTATTAATTTTTACATATATTGGGATATTCTAACGCCTACTGTTCATAAAATGTATTTTTATAGTTTCTCTTACTTGCAAACACATGTTCTGGCATGTATACATGTCAGTCATTACTATCAGTCAGCACTTGTACCTGTCCTAAAAATCATGTACTTCAGAGATGCCAAGAATTTGAATCACACGAATGTGAGAGTCCTGGGCTTGGCACGCCCTTATTGCACATTGTATGTGTGTTCGTCCCTTACCTTACCCGTTCCACCTTTTAAATCATAGACTGTTGGAAGTGTCATCTGCATTTGGACTTGAATTGCCTGCACTTACATTCACTGGCTTAAGGTCTAATCTGAGCATATGCAGAGCAATTTCACATTAGATACAACACATAATGGGACTGTCTTATATATAGATGAATCCGGTCCAGAATGTGATTTTAAGTGGTTATTAAAAGTTGTTGTTTAAAATGTTGATTATGAAATTAAACTACAAAAACCACCAGGAATAATAGCATACTGTGAAAGGGTAATTTTAGCCATATTCTCTGTTTGAACCAGGAATATCAATATAGATGCTGCAAATATAGACCTAATGTAATGAAGAGTTTGGTTGGGAGAATGTAAATCTGTGTATTAATAAGCTGCATATTTCATGTGTTTTCCATTAAAAAATATAAGAAAACAATATGTGCCATTTACAGATCATAAATAATGGACACACAACTCTATTTGTTAATGACAACACTCATAGACCAAGTAACCACTATATATATATATATATACAAAACCGAATAAATACAAATCTATATAAAAAATAGGATACAATATTAGTTTAAAATATCTGTTAATGGCTGGATCATATGAGGAAAAAAACTTGGTGTTGGCTTAAAATGAAAGTTGTTTTTATTAAAAACAAACAATAAAATATTAAACAATGAAATAGATTGAGGTTAAACCTAAAATGCGCATTTCTGCAGATGTATAACTGGAAGGTGACAATTGTGTTCTGTTATAGGGATGAGTTCAGGTTTCATGCTGGAGAAATCAAGTCCTTTTGCAAGGAGATAAATAGTGTTCATCTATGTGTAAGATGGGAGCCTCGTCCTTAAAGCTCCTTCTCCATTCAAAAACTTTTCAAAATAATTATATCCTGCAGAATAACATTTTGTTTTTCCATTTCACTACAGAACGAGGTGCCTTTCTGTGCTTATTCCACACATAGCGAGGTCCTTCTAGATCCATCCAACCCAGTTAAAAAACACTTTTGCAGCAATGAATACACTGACATTTTGGTTCCTGTAAAACTAGATGTATTAACACAAATGCAGTTATGTGACATCACAATATTGCTTTGTGTCGCACATTTGTACTTCTGTCCATTCTAATTACTTTCCAGCAATAAGTAATGTGCACAGAATCAAACAAAGTAAAATAAGCAGAGACGGCAGTTTGCAAACAATAGTTTGTGTTAGATTGTGTTGTTTTCACCAACATCACACGCTGTATAAATCTTATTAAACTAAACAATTTGCCAATAAATCATTGGACATAAGAGCGGTTGCTGACTGTTTTTCTCCTTTTGTCCCTGTGTTTAATGATAGTATTAAAGTAATTTTATCGTTTTCCAATAAGCATTGTCTAAGCGATTTATTGTGGGTCAAAAGCACAAGCAATTTATTTAGCAAAAGGTTTAGCAGTTCAATACATAATTATAATACAGTACAGCCGATACCAAAATACATACATACATACGCTGTGCTCGCTGCGCCCTCTGCTGGATCCAGCTAGAACAGTCCTTCAGCCTAGAAGACTGTGGTCAGTGATGACTGCTTAGCAGGTCCCAGGGAGCTGTATATATACACTCAGTGTTACAGAGAAAACAATAAAGATGACGTGGCTTGCTTCTATAGGTCCAGGCTTCAGGAGGGTCCAGTGTAATGCAGGTATTAGGCCATTTCAAAAAACCCCCTCCAAAGGTGGGGGTTAACATTCCAAGTGTGGGGGTCTGCTCTCCAGATGATGACTCTGATTTCCCCCCCTGAATGCAGTTAAAACTAGTCTATTTACATTTCACAGACAGTATTATTCTAAACATTTATTCCCTATCATCGCTAACTATAGTATGCAATGTGCGATCCCTTCGGCGAGTGAACCGGACAACCGCGGATAATAGGGGATTAAAATGATACTAAACATGACATATTTCCTGTAACCTGAACCTTAAATATCACTAAAGTGTACATATAACCTTAATATATATATTAATATATATACATATAACCTTAATAGATATATAAATATATATATATATATATATATAACTATAAACCGAATACCATCTGCTCATAAATGAATATGAAATATATAAATAAATGAAAGTGAGAGTGCGAGTGTATGCATTCGTGTTTTATCGTGCGATTGCGCCAAGCCACGTGTTATGTGGCGTACTGATCGCAATCGCACAGTAAAACAATTTTAACCAATATACTTTTGTTCATCCAATTATACGACTTCGACAACAGGAAAGAGTATAATGAGAGGGAAGAGTATAATTCCTGTGTGACACAGCGACTCACTCATTACTCACACTCACACTCATACTCTGTCTGACAGCTGTAATGGTCATACAGGAAACCAGCATGGATGGGGTGTTTCATTGTCATAGACATATGTGATCACTGTGTTATCTCCCTGACATCCTACAGTGATGGAGGAATCCTTCTCTTGTGTCTTCTCCAATAAGAATTGAAAATGTAAAATAATTTATTTCTAATTGTAACTTTCAAATAACAAACACGCTAATAAGAAACCAATCCAATCACAGTCTTAATTCTATCCTTAATATCTAAGTACCGTTACTACCTCTAACAGAATTTTTACAAAGTAACACTCATGTAAAATGCTGTTAGGAACTTAAAGTTTGAGGAAAACCTAAAAAGATATTAAATCTGCACTGAAGAATACAGAACATCTATCCATGGAGTCTGCGGATATTAATGTCATCTCTGTGTGTTTTCATGACGTTTAGGACACAAGAAGGTGATTGTGGTGATTGGGAACATTGAGAAGTCAGAGGATGAGATGAGGTCTGATTGGAAACAGAATCAGTTCTCACAATGTGATCTCCTGCTCTTCACAAAGGCAGAACTGGATTATCTCACTAGAAAGAGTGTACTGCAAAGGATGCTGGGAAAAATAAATAAGATTAGAGGCATCCTGCAGCCAGGTAAACATCTGATTATTCAAAGAAGACTATAATGATACATCCATGTGTTTAAGTATTATTAAATAAATCAACTGTAAAAATGAAAAATGAAAATCTGTTGCTCACAACCTGTCTCTACTTAAAGATATTTTCTTGCACAAATGGTGCTATTATCGGTACACTTTCCGTGAAAATATTATACAGCTTTATAGGATGATTTATCTAATCTCTGTTTTCTCATTTACAGGTTCTCAAGAGAATCTAACTTTAAGTGGGGTAAGAAAAAGTTAATTTTATAAATGTTCATCTGCAGATACCCCTTGAATGAAAGACAACTTGTTTATATCTCCACCAACAGATATTTAATCATCGAAATGTACCTAAGTTAATCTCTTTGAACATTGATCATTACTTTAACTGAGAAACATTTTGTACCATCCAGGGCATTGGGTACAAGAAAGTGGATTTATATGAGCACAAATGCAACTCGATGAAAACATTAGTATAAAAATAAATCTAAATTATTAAAATGTTCCAATATAATACATACGATAAAAGTATCAATATTCCCATAATGTTTTGACTTATTTAAAGACTAAAATGTCAATTATTATATACAATTATTGTGTTTAATTAACTAATTAATTAATAAATAATTAATTGTCTTGTCCAAAATGATAGCAGGTGATACCTTAAATCATTTTTTTTTTCTGGCACAGTCTGATCTATTATTATGGTTTGTAATCCTATAAAAGTTTGTACACAGTGGCAGCATGGAAGGAAAAACAGTGAACAAGGAAGCAAAGTGGGACAGTCAACAGAGGGTGTGAGTGGAGCCCAAATAGTTATCAATACATTGAAATTATGTCCTATGCCCCTAATTTCATTTCCTTCTTAACTGATGCTTTATAAATACATGAACCTCTGATCTATGATAGAGGAGGCTTCTTCTATTCTGTTAAAGTAACACAAGACCATTGATGAGAGGACTAAGAGTGAGATTTATATAACTCTGACAAATCACATATCTTCAACCACTACTTAAACCCAGTGCAGGTCAGAGGAAACATCAGGGGAGGCGAGGGAATAAAAGCTATTTCTCTAACCATTGCGTTCCCCGGTCACCCCAGATTTTCCTATCTTACACAGGAAACAAAATATTTTCCAGCTGGTACAGTAACAGGAGAAGAGACACCCAATGTCAAAAGTGTGAAGAAACCCACAAGAGAAAAATCAATAAAAGAAAAACAATCTCACGACAGGACACAACAGACTCAGAAACACACGAAGCCCATTGTCATGTTCTTGTCCGGGTCGTCACAGATGCGTAGTGAATGGCTACGAAAACTACTCAAAGTGGACATTAAATACATGGACATAATTAATAATGATAAGAATAATCTTTTGAAGGAGAAATCTAATTGCACCCACTGCATCCTCTACTTTACTAAGGAGGGATTCCTGCATTTTGTTGGCAGCAAATCCGCAGTGAATACCTCGATTCTGGCTGATGACGGTAAGACATATAAAGTATTATACATATTGCTTGCTCTCAATCTATTTATAGATGGATATAAATGAGTACTAATATGTAAATTAATATTTATAAGTAAAAAGCTAAACTGCAATTACTAATTTATTTGCTAATTACTAATCAAGAGAAGCTTAATGTCTTTGTGTTGAAGAGAATGGTGTTTTTGTGTCGGAGGTTGGTCATGTTGGTGATACACTAACAACAATCAGCACAAATGCCAGAGTCAGGGTCAGAGGAAAATCAGAGCCGCGGTTAGGAAATCTCAAAATGATGAAGGACAGAGATTGTTAATTCAAAACTGGAGCTAGAGCGACAGGTACCCAGAACATGGACACGGAACATCATGACACCTTATATTAATAGAAACAGATTCTTAAAACCAACCCAGTTGTATGTGGAATGCAGGTAAGTATTAAATTAATACTACTCCAGTGAACTTGAGGTCCCTGATAGAGAGATGACCCGGAACACACAATGACAGTCAGTAGATAGTATTTCCTGTTCCACATGTGCTCGGTAGAAAGAGCAGACCTGGCTAAAAAGTCTGATGTCTAATTTAAAGTTTTTAAGGTGCATTTGATTAGATTAATTTTGTTTCCCAATCTTCATCTCCTTCATGTCCATACATCTCCAGGTGTGAAGTGGATGGGGAGAGAGCGACCTGTCTATATAACTGCACCTCCTAAAGTATGTTGTGTTTTATACAGAGAAGACACCAGTGATTGTGGTGGTTGATGACCTGGAAGGTAGAAATTCAGAGGAAGAAATAAGAAAGTGTTATGATAAAAAGAGACTGTCCATGGAATTGTTCATGTTCACAAAGGAGGAGAAAGAGACAGAGTATCTCACACATCTCACATTTGACAATCATACAAAAAAGAAAATAGAAGACAGATGGACCAATCTAAAAAATATAATACAGTCAAGAGGTAAGGCGTATATAGGTGTCTACAGGGGAGGGCTGGCAAACTTTATCCCGGGGGGCAAAACTCTGCTCAGCTGCCTATTAGGAACATTTTAAAAAATAAATGCAGGTGGCCAAGTGGCCCAGCCCAAAGTAGTCCATTATGGGACCAGCCTGGGGGTCAAAAACCCCCCTGCCCACCAGCCTAGCCTGCCCTTGGGTGTATGTGATGTCCAAGTCTGGGAGTAGAGATGAGTAAAATATCCCATGTTTTGCTTTATGAATGAATTCAAATTGTTGCCCAAATACAGGTGTCATTTTATAAGACCATTTTTATCAAATATTGTTGGTGTTTAAAGCTCAAATATACAACTTATTTTCCTCCTTGTCATAAAGGAAATTATTTTTTCGGTTTCTGCCTAAGAGTGTGATTAATATAAACACTTCTGTTGCTGATTGGTTACAGTTTTCTTACATCTGCAGCAGACAACCTAACTTTCCGGGTGTGATTTACATAAAGTGTCCTAGTGAAGCTCGAATGTGCAGAAAAATCATTCACTTCTTACTCTCTTGTTAGTCATTAAATGAAGCATCGTGGCCCTATCACAGTGCTCTCTGGTGAAGACAGCGGCCTTGTCAGCTGCCTCAGAGATCGGAGAACACCCAGGAGGTGCGACAGAACCAGCACTGATTTACTGCAAAGTAGCGGGATCACATTTATCTATATATCACTATCTTCCCATCACTTCACATCAAAGCCTCTGTATATTTCCAGTAAACTGTAGACTTATGGATGAGAGGTTGTTGGTTTGTCAAGAGAAAACATAATAGGATGAAATAGTCACTGAATGAAACTAGTTGTCCGGTGGTGTAGGAAGAGGAAGCTGACATATTTGATAATGAAAAAATATTAATTAACCTATTAATAAACTAAAGTTATTTCTGTATTTTTACCTGACAGCATCAATGAAGGACGAACCACCAAGAAATGTGGTGAGATGTTTTATTTATCATTGTCAGCTTTGTTTTATTATTTTTGTTTTTTTATGTATTACTTTTGTTAAATGTCAGTTGATATTATTTTATTCAGCATTCATTAAGGAAACAGTGAGTTAGTGATGGCAAGTATATCCAAGATATTTGGGATTTGGGGTTTGTCAGCTAAGGTTTTTTTTTCCATAATTTGAAGCACCACAGCATAAGAGTTTGTACAATTGGTGGGATAGATAGATTACTACGGTAATGGCTGCACAATATTACCATTAGTACGGCAATTTCTCAGCTGATCCACATAAGTATGATGGGAAATAACATTCTTATTTCTTATTCTGCTGCAGTCCACTGAAGGGAGAGAAAAAATAGTTTTTAATATAATAAAAATGAGGCATCTACACACTGCCACTACCTAATATGAAGTGATTCACCAGATAATCATAAGTGTTTTCTCACAATGGCTTCTTGGGATTGACTAGCTGAGAAATGGAGACCCAGGAACTTGTTACTGATCCCACATCAATAGAGGGAAATAACATCTCTATTGATGTGGTGGAAAATCAAATATTTTAAATATTGTTAAAAATAAATGATCATACAAAATACAAATGAATTACAAAACTCCGTTATTTTCCCAATTAAACATCAAATGGGAATCTGCAGTAGTCGGAATGGAAATGTCAATTAAACAATGTAGTTAGATGACAGCAGCTTCATATAATATAGCCACAATGATAAAGCACCAGCCCCTCAATAAGGTCCCCATGTTGCCTCCATGACTAATAGTGTTAGGTGAAGACACCCATACTGTACTCGGGCTGTGATTGACAGACCCTGCCCACCCTTGTTCCACCTCTCCAGGCGTAAGGAGATGAAAGGTAATGATACATAAAAGTCTACAGACGGAGGTATCCATTTACATTTCTGCTACTCATACATAATACAGAAATACTTATCTTATGCAGAAAAAAAAAAAATACGTCCAAACGAGCCCCTTAAAGGTGCTTCTTTATAGACATATAAGGGAGGTAACACTGACCTGAAAAAGCTGGAAAGTAAAGTGAATTACCTGCGTATTCACATATTACAGTAGCTTAAAGCTGCTGATAACTAATATCATTGGATTTGGAGTTTTAAAGATAACAATTTCTTGACTTTTCCTGATACCTTGTAACAAACCTCATGTTGGACAATAGAATCTCTCATCCACAGAATGATTCTGCAGACATAAAACTATTTCTGTTTTCTTACAGGATCTGAGGACTGTTGGGATCTTCTCTAGATCTGCAAACACTGATTATTCCTGGCTTGAGACTGAGCTTAGATCCCTGAATTTTCATGATCACATTCAGGATGTCAGATCCTTTTATATTTCTAACAGGGGCAATACAGAGTTTTATGAAGAGGTTGGACGTTGTACATTCGGGATCCTGTATCACACCATGAACAGAGGGGCAGTTAATATCACTGATGTGACTGATTCTCTGTATGATGCAGAACTGGAGTATATGTCAAAGGTGCTTGGTGAGTGATGTGCAGAGCTTTATTTACTATGTAATACTTTATATCTTCACTATAAAGACAATTATCAATACATTGCTTCAATGACAAAGTACCATAGTTTTCATAGTGCTTCACTCAAATAAATAAGGGCAGAAACTATTTATCAATACGAAGGAAACCCCTAGATCCCTTAATATTTACATTTTTTTTTATAAATTGTGCAAAAGGAGATTTTTCTATCACTGCGATAGGTAACGATAGAATATCTTCTTAGCCGAGGGGCCTTGAAATTTAGACCCTTTAATGTGGTACAAGAAAGAAACCCTATACCCAAATATTTCACATGACCTTGTGTATGTGTATGTGTGTATGTATGTGCTTATCTGTGTGAGCGTACATGTACGTGTGAAGTGGTCATGGAGAATTTGAGTCTTTTTATTCTCCTTTTTCGATGAGTTATTTCATACTTTCATAGTTTAATCTGTATTTATTTTAGTTTTATTCATATCTTACTCATCCTTTTTAATTAGAAAAATAAGAGATTAGATGGAGCACTGTTGTTTCCTACATTACATTCAGAATTAATATAGTACTGACAATATTATTGTCTTTGGGGAATATTACATGCTGGGGGATAGTATACATCCACCCCTACCTTGCAGGCTCTCAGTAATCTATTTACTCACAGAATGGTGCATTGGTGTTAGAGCTATAGGCCTCTGGGTGTACCAGTCTTATCTATGCTCTACTGGCCTATGTAAGCATTGCCCCTGAACTTCATGTTTAGCAGATTATTGTGCGTCTAATCTAGTTTGATTTGCGGTCTCCTGCTGTTTCTCTAAAGTCCTGATTGTGGTCCATTACTGACTATGCCTCTTCCGCACTTCTGTTTACTGTCTACTATTCTACTTCCCCAACCATTACCAGCTTTTTGAGTCTGTTTCAGTCCCAGGACTCTAAACCTGATCCCAGATTGTGAAACCGGCATTTCATCATAAACATGGTGTGCATCACTTATATTTCTAGAATAACCGCAAAATTCATTAAGTGGAGGTACTGTCCCTAATTTCTAATTAGTGTCTGACCTACCCATGTAAATATCACATCCAAAAGTGGCCACTGAAGAGGGTACATGGTGTTAGAAGGGGTCAGTCCACAGAGAAGCAGGGAAATCTCCAACACTTCACATATAGTTTATCCCTAATTATCCTCCTCTTAAAAGTGTAGCTGATTTGAGAATTGGAAGACTTTGGGCCTGAGTCATTAAGGAGAGCAAAGCATACAAAATAAGTAACTTTGCACCTGGCCACAACCATGTTGCTTTGGAGGGGGAGGTAAATTTAAAATGTAGCGACAGATTTATAGTTGGGATAGGGCATGTCCTAGATCAACTTTAAAATATCAGTGCAACAATAAAGCTATCAAGTATTTGTGTGAAAAAATAGGCAGTATTTTTCCTATGTGCAAAATAATAAACTAATTTGCACCCCTTACATTGTAACATGCTTTGTCCAGGAACATACTTACTCCTTTTTCTTTCTTTGCTCTCCTTAATGACTCGGGCCCTTTGTTCTCTAGTGTCTACCTGGAAGACCTCAAGCTTGAGGAATGCTTAGTTTTCTGTTAGATGTCCACTGTAGATTCAGTATTAGAGTAAACATTACATCTGAAGCACATGTTCTTCCAAGGTCAACATCAATAACAATAAAATTAAAATATAAACAATTAAAATACCACTTTACTTGATGTTATCCTGGCACTACCTGTGCCATATATACTCCTGGTGAACAGTAGTGTCTTTGTACATTTACTTTATTATTATTATTATTATTATTATTATTATTATTATTATTATTATCTCTTATTTATAAGGTGCCACAAGGCTTAGGCAGTGCCGTATATAGAGGGTTAGAATATACAACATAGTTAGATTACATACTGATAAGAACAATGGGTACAGATATACAGAATAATAAACACATGGATGGAATTAACAGAACAAATCGCCTGACATATAAAATCAATTTAGCATAAGTCAAAACAGGGACAGAGGGGGAGACGGAGTGAGTACAGACTTGAGACACAGGGTACAGACATGAGACATATGGCCTGAATCATTAAGGACAGGAGAGCAATAAAAGGAGTAACTTTGCTCCTGGATAAACCATGTTACAATGCAAGGGGTGCAAATTAGTTTATTATTTTGCACATAAGTTAAAAACTGACTGTTTTTTTCATGTAGGACACAAATACTTGATAGCTTAATTTTAACACTGAAATTAAAATTTGATCTAGTACATGCCCTACCCTAACTATAAATCTGTCCCCACAATTTACATTTGCTCCCTCCCATGGAACATGGTTTTGCTAAGCTGCAAAGTTACTCCCTTTTTTGCTATACTTTCCTTAATGAATCAGGCCCATAGGGGAGAGAACCCTGCCATAAGAGCTTACTCTTTAAAGGGAGGACGTAAGGAGAGACTATAGGAGTGAAATGGTGAGAATGTAGATGTGAGAAGGTATGTGGAAAGCAGAATTAACAGATGAAAGGGTCAGAGAGAGATCAGGAGTTCAGTAGTTGGATGGTGACAGTGAAGGAGGAAAATAAAGAGAGAAAACAAAAATATAATTCCCAAGTTATAATGTCCAGGAAAATTAAATAAGATGTGTAATGGCAGCTGCAGCAGGTGAGGTTAGTTAATGGCAACTGTGTTGTTTAACTATGCATTTCTTAACATTTTTTGAGAAAACCCAAACACATTCACACCCCAACATGTCCCCACTTAGAGTGATTGTTAATATATAGTTACGATGAAGGTAAACTAACTAGATATAAAAATAATTGGCCAGCTAATTAAAACAAAAAAAAACTATTAGTCTTAGTCAAGCTAGATGAGAGCCAGGCCAGAATGTGGTCATAAACTATGTTTCACTGATCAGTAGTCTAACACAGGTCATATGGATAGATAGGTAGATAGATAGATAGATAGATAGATAGATAGATAGATAGATAGATAGATAGTCTATAGCCATAAATATCTTTGTTATAACATATCAGAGATGGTGGTGATTAAGAACTCAGACTACTACTTGTAATCAGAAGCCTTTTTTTCAGTCTAGGCTCATTTTCTAGTGGAATGCACATATAAGAAAATACATTTCACAAACTGGATCCATGAACATCATTTCATATTGAGGTCTGTTTCACACCACAGTCTTCATGCATTAGTGTGAGAGAGTCTCACATCACTACTCTGTGCTTCTGGGGCATCCTGCTCCTTCCACTATATAACTCTCAGTCTGTGGCTTTCTGCTGCCTCCACTCCCTTCCTTACATCATGTCGCTGACCCTGTAATATGTCCTTACTAACAAAACATGAATAAACAGGTTACTGCCTCCCACAAGGTCTGCATATTCCGATTCTGACATGAAGAACAAACACATTAAAACACAACATTTAAAATTGTTATACATGAAGTAAAGGCTGCTGCAATATTGTGCTACTGTTATGTGCTATGTGAAATATAATTGATGGTCAAATGAGTACTGCTAGAAGAAAAAAAGCAAAAGTTTAAATCAATAAAGGGGAGTTTCCAAAGTTAAATTTATATATTTTTACATTTACCAAATGTGCATTTTTTATATGGACCAAAAATCCTCAAAATGATGCTCCGAGTCTTCACCTACAGATAGTAACAGTTGTGAACAACTGTGTCTTTGTCAGTATACTAACAATGTATATCTGTTCTGCACAGGGAGGGATAATGTTATAGTGGTGATAGATGACCTGCAGAATAGCAGCATAAAAGAGAAGAAAAAGATTCTGGATACTCAGCCCAAAATCAGGAAATACGCCAGCAATCTGCTCCTGGTCACTGGAACAGAGAAAAAAGAGAAAAATGATCTCCAGGAAAAACTGAGGGACGCTCTTCTGTCTACTGGTATGAAGAATAAATATATATTTATATATATATACATAGTGTTTCATAAAGTAACTGATAATGTATAAAATCAAGTGATTTGAAATGACCTCGTACCACATTAGAAGAATATATCTTTTAATAACATAAAATAAAAATCAAATGCCTCTACATTAAATAGCGATCAATAAGTGATCAATAAGTTTATCTGTGTGCCTCCAAGATGTTCCAATGGGAAATAGACAAATCCTCAGCCAGAGAGAGGGTTCCACAGCATAAACAGAGGTCCAACAGAGAAATCCTCAACGCGTTTCATCTTACAGACTTTATCAAGAGGTCATCATTGACAGCAGAAACTCGACAGGTCTGTGTTTTTGGATATTGAATCGGACCAAGTAGGAACATGGCTTCTCCCTCTTTATTTGGATCTGAAAATGAGGCAAAATTACACTTCTATATGTAGCCCTCCCTCCTGTTCTCAGCTGCCGTTTTACAATTGACAGCATGTGGGATGTACATTTGCTGCAATTGTGCCATAAAGTGGTTTGTAGAGGGATGGACAGGGTGCAAGCAGCAATGAATGTATATTGAAATAGTTGTGATTTTACTGCAGACAGCCTTACAGTTTATTTACAGATCCGTCTTTTGGAATTGTGTGCTGATTAAAGATCACTACCCCTCCTTAATATATGAACAGATCCCTTGGATTTCTTATAGTGGTCCACAACATCAAGTTCAGTGTTGTGTGTTTGATTTTAATTCTTTGATGATCAATTAAAGTGAGATAATGCACTATTTGCTCCTCCTTTCCTTTTTCACCTAAAGGATTTATATAGGACCAGTGGAAAGCCTATGGTTCTTTAAGAAGATTGGTATTGGATTCACACATACCTGCTATTTTAGGAGTCAAGTAAGGACATTTATATAAGGAGAAATCCAAGAGCAGATCCCCACATATCCAGTGCTTGAAAAATTATTTTATCTATACGACTTGGTGGTTTTTGCTTTTGAAAATTTCACTCACATCACTGGGTGTTTTGTTTGTGGTTTACATAGATTTATACTACAAGGTGGAATTTAATAAATGCCTTGTGGCTTCACGTCTCATGTTTTATATATGATTAGAATTTCACTGTTCAAAGTGATATTAATTTGTTTTGACCTACTGCACTTTATCTAGATTTTTAAATTTTATACATGTTCTGGTGATTTCAGAATGGTATGGAATGTCATTTAGACTCACATTGATATTTCCATCTTGTCTATTTTTACAATTCATTTTATTGTTTATTTCATGTGGTGATATTATGTCACGCCCATCAATGAGAATTATTGATTTTTTTATTATTTATATTTTATATTGTGGGGTATAGTGATAGCCTTTCTAATTAGGTTTGTAGATTCCCACACTTAGTGGAGCGTACTCAATTTTTATATTTTTTGTTGTAATATAAGATATAGATCTGGGATCCTCTTGGCGGGCTCCTGTTATATAAAACAACATGAATGTTAGTAAATGGACATGATTTTGTTTCCATATTTTACAGAAGTGGATAAAGAAATAAAGGAAAATGCCAGCAACAAGTATGATGAGACACAGACCAACAAGAAGAATAATGATACACAGTCCAGGGAGAAGGACAGTGAGATACAGTCCGATAAGAAGAATAATGATACACAGTCCAGGAAAAAGGATAGAGAGATACAGTCCGATAAGAAGAATAATGATACACAGTCCAGGAAGAAGGATAGTGAGACCAGCAAAAACAGTAAAATAAAGCCCAGTACTGCTACTAATAGGACACAGCAGAAAAAACCTGAAGATTACAAGCTAAAAAATGAAGAAAGTACTTTGTTCTAGCTTTTCTTATAATACAACCAACACCCAGTAAGTACTGTAATTGTATTGTACTGTGAATGGAAGTCATGCAGCACTGCAATAAATAATATATATATATATATATATATATATATATATATATGCATTAGTGTGAGAGAGTCTCACATAACTACTCTGTGCTGCTGGGGCATCCTGCTCCTTCCATTATATAACTCTCAGTCTGTGGCTTTCTGCTGCCTCCACTCCCTTCCTCACATCATTCACAGTACAATATAATTACATATATGTATTTCTCAGGCAGAGATTTCCATATCTTCTAAGTGTATTACTAATTCTGTTTGTAGAATTTGCCTCATTTAATATGTAAAAAAATGATCAGGCTAAATTAAATATTATCCACTTTGTTCCCCCAACTCCCTTAATGTCTTTTATTTTTTAATTTGTGTTTAGCTATCCTGTAATCTAGACCTAATCCATTGGTGGAGTTTAGTTGTCCTATCTTTTGTGAATTAAGCAGTTACAATGTGAGCAAATAACCATCACAGCATCATCACTTGTAAAATTAAATCATTTGAACGAAGTTCAGACTTGTGTTTCTTTCTGGTTTTCCAAATTTTTTCTCCTTTTTTATTTTCATAAATTGTGTGCTTTCTACAACAAGTTACATAGTACAATTGTCATTTAATATAATATACAGCTCTGCACCCCTAGTACAGTTATTTGTTTTATTATGGAAAACCTTTGCTGTGGTATTATAATCTGGAAAAGGAGAAGATAATAGACACACCCCTGTTAGTGTAATATACTGAGCACATGGTCCTTACCTCCCTGACTGGCAGTTGTAGGACCCTCTCCCCGCTCTGGACTAAAGAACGAGCTGTGGGAGTGTAAGCACACTGTCACGGGCACTAGGAGTCTTTACCCAGGGATCACCAGGTGATAGGCTTACCAGAGCAGTATAGATGGTAATATGGTAATCTGGTAGCAGGGTGATCACGGAACAGGAAATAGCAGATGATGGAGATGCTCAGGAAAGTCTATGACTAGCAGCACTGGTAATATGGATGTAGAAATACACGAGGAACTGTATGGACAAAGGACACGTGAGGGTAGTCAGTGGTCTGCGGTAGCAAGTTGTACCACTGCTATAGTGAGGAGGAATGTCCAACAGAAACGAGGAGGTGATGAGAGTCAGCGGTCTGCGGATAGCAAGTTGTACCGCTGTCTGAGTGACGGAATGGAATCCAAGTGGAGATATCCGGGGAGTCAGTGGTCTGCGTTAGCAAGTTGTACCACTGCTATGTGAGAGGATACTGGAACAGGTGACACAGGAAACAGGGATCAGTGGTCTGCCTCTAGCAAGTTGTACCACTGAATATATATGTGAGGAGGAGCACGGGGAGAGACTGCAATACAGGGGATACACGGACCCCTTAAACTTGATCCACAATAGCATGCACAATATATTAATGACTGAACAGCACTGCAATAATAGAAAGTCACTTGAGGTAATCCGGCACAAGATAACACAGTCAATGATGGTAATAGTCTCAGTGGATAGTAAACTCCAGAGGAGAACAAACTCAGTCCAGCAAGATATGCAATACACCAGCACAGTCAATGAGAAGTATGCATACCGTGGTTCAGAAGCAGGCTGTCAGACAGGAGTGCAGAGATACCTGAACGGCTGGAGGCCTGCAGGATGCGAAGTCCCTGGAGGGGTGAAGCGGTAATCAAGTAGGTGCAGCGCACAGGTAGGTAGACCAGCAGGGGAACAAATACTCAGGAAGCAGTAGTATGTAGAACTGGATTCCTGGAGGACCCTGAAGAGTAGCGATGGTCTTGATGAGATGAAAACAGTGAGGCACAGATCCGATGCAGACTGGCGAGTAGAGACCAGCGGGAACACGGAGAAGCACGGAGAGCGGGTCAGCTGTTGTAGGACGAGTAGAACTGAGGAGTAGCAGCAGCAGGACTCTGCAGATACACGGAGGTAGCGGATAGCAACCAGCAGGTGCAGCAACGATGAAACACGGGAGAGCAGAGCTGAGCTGGAACTGTTGAGCACGGAGAGTAGCGGATAGGAATCAGTTGTAGCAGTCTCGAGGAAACATGGGAGAGATGAGATGAGCTGAAGACTGAAGCGCACGTAGGCAGCGGATAGGAATCAGCCAAACAGTCACGATGAAACACAGGCGAGTTGAAGTAGATTGAAGACTGTAGTGCACGGAGGCAGCGGATAGGAATCCGCTAAAAGTCATAATGGCACACAGGTGAGTTGAAGTAGATTGAAGACTGTAGTGCACGGAGGCAGCGGATAGGAATCAGCTAACAGTCACGATGATACATAGTAGAGTTGAAGTGGCTTGAAGACTGTAGTGCACGGAGGCAGCGGATAGGAATCAGCTAACAGTCACGATGAAACACAGCAGAGTTGAAGTGGTAGGAAGACTGTAGTGCACGGAGGCAGCGGATAGGAATCAGCTAACAGTCACGATGAAACACAGCAGAGTTGAAGTGGTAGGAAGACTGTAGTGCACGGAGGCAGCGGATAGGAATCAGCTAACAGTCACGATGAAACACAGGAGGGTTGAAGTGGTTAGGAAACCACAGGAGTAGAAGTGGTCTGGAAACCACAGGAGTAGAAGTGGTTTGGAAACCACAGGAATCAGCAGCGCTGAATACACGAGGAAACACAGGAACACCTTCAGAGGCTCATGGGGAATGAGACTCCAAGATCAGGCAACGTGGTATTGACCACAGGTGCTTAATATAGGGAGTGTTGCCTGATCTGCCAATTAAGTTAAAGGAACAGGTACTGAAGGGTTTGAAAGGGCTGCGCATGCGCAGACCCTCAGGAAAGAGGATGGCCACGGTTCCTAAATATACGGGAAGAAGCACTCACAGTCCGGTGAGTGACACACACAGAGGAGAACGGAGACATGATCAGTTCCCCTTTAACTATTACTTAGCAGGTAGGTGAAGATAAAGGGAGGAATTAATATAATTGGTGGGAAGTTAATGTTAATGGGATTAGGCATGATAATTGGGAGTTGTTTATGAGTGTGAGGAGATTAATGATCTTAATGGGGTACTTTTGATGAGGCTGAGGGATTAGCAATTGTTTGGCTAATTAATTATGGGGATGAGGGAGTCAATGAATATAAAGGCTTTAATGATGTTGAAGAGGTTTTTCATGAGGATAAACGATTTAATGATTATAAGGAGGGGTCAATTGATTATAAAGGGGATGATGTGGGAGTTAATGGTTTTAGGAAGGTTCATCTGTAATGTTGGGGGTTAATTAATTATGTGGAGCTTAGTGCTGATGAAGAGGTTATCATGGTAATGAGAGATTTAATGAATTTCAGGAGGTTAATGACTGAGAATGAGGGGATAGAATATGAGGGAGTTAAGGATTATTGTGAGAGGGTTTAATTATGATGAAGGAATATTTATGAGGATTTGGGGGTTACTTATAATGGAGCGCTGCTCAGTATTGTGTGTTTGGCCAAAAGGCTAAAATTTGGCAACTCCTTCAAGTAATGTGTGAGGAGAGGGGTTGGGCTGTATTGGTGTAATGATGCTGTCTGTTTCCAAAATATTTAGGGTCATTTTCGGGATTCTGCAACAGCATGTAGGAAAATATAGCAGCTGCAAGCAGAATAGAATTTAGGAGTAATGTACTTTAAGTCCAGAGAGGTGGAAAATTCTTGCCGTGTTGTGCAAGGTGCTGAAACCATTCGTAGTAGTCACCTGTGAAGAGAGTGTAGACACTGTTAGCTTTAGTCAAGTGTTTCCCCTAATTAGACTTTTTGAAAAACAGCAAGAGAAATTGAAGGAGGAAATGAAACGAAGCAATTCCACTAATTATGTTGAAGATTAAGTACTTTATTTGCTTCACCAGAATCCAACAGTTATCAACATCTTGAAATCAGATCATTACATTTTGGTAACTGTGTATGATCCTAGGTTTAAGAGCTATGTCTTTTCTTTCTTTCCAACTGACCCAAATGTCAAGAGATGCAATGAGCTCCCAGTCAGCAAGCTGACAGCTTAAGCTGTACATGACACAATGACATCTCCTCCTTCATCTTCTCTGGAAATTGCTGCTAGGAAAAACGTAGCTTTCCCAAGACACCCAGTGGTGATGCAGATGAGTCTGCACAACATTTTGACATTTGGTCTGGTCTAAAAGAATTGCCCAAAAAATTGTGACAACTCTTCCGTAAAATGAACTTCAAATTCCATAAAGAAGACGATTACTGGCAATTACATCAAAGTACACAGATTTCTGTGATGGTAGATTCCAGTGGGAATGAATTAGTATTTTTGAGGATGATATACATTCTGATGAGGGTGAATATGATGACAGTGTAGATTGCATGCGCTGAGATCTAGCTGAGAAAAGGGAGCCAGCTGATGCTGGTACGCTTGGTAATATTTTGGGTAGAATGACATGTTTTTCTACAGTAAACTTTCACCTTTATTAGAGAAATGTTTTTTTCTTTAAAAAGATGCAAGCTTTTTATTTATATTTTTGTTTCACTGACTTAAAAACACTATGCGCTTGAACATAGACTTTGGCATATGAGGTAGAGGGATTAGTATCATCATGACTGAGACTGGAGAGTGACAAGAACAATGCCACCCCTCCTGTTTCTGTATCAGCCATGGCACAGTAGGATGTCACTGGAGACTTTTAAGAACAATAATAGCCCTATTATTACAATTTCTGTTTCAGCACTGAACCCTGCCACCTCTCCTGTTTCTGAGTGAGCTATGGTACAGTACAATGTGACTGCAGATTTAAAAGACGAAGCCTGTCAGCCCTGATATTTCTATTTCAGAAATGACAATTAGCAATGGAGCAATGGAGCTCTCCTCTTTGTGTTTAACCTATATAACACTGTACACTTTGATTCAGAATACCAAGCCTGCCAGCCCGAGTATTTCTATTTCAGAAATGACAATTAGCAATGGAGCAAAGGAGCTCTCCTCTTTGTGTGTAACCTATATAACACCGTACAATTTGACTGCAAATTCAGAAGACCAAGCCTGCCAGCCCTAGTATTTGTATTTCAGCAATGACAATTAGTAATGGAGTAATGGAGCTCTCATCTTTGTGTGTTACCTATGCTACACTGTACATTATGTGACTGCAGATTTAGAAGACCAAGCCTGCCAGACCTATTAATTCTATTTCAGGAATGACAATTAGCAATGGAGCACGCAAGGGCGCGCAAAAGTACAGAGCCGGCTCGGCTAGGTACTCAGATCTGCTAAGTTCTGGTGCCAAAAAAAATACCCTGTAGCCATGTCTCCATCTGAGCAAGGTCACCTTGTCTCGGTACATGAACACTCACTATTTGTTCAATATGTGAACTAAGAACTTCATGTCTACTGCAGATATTATATAGCAAATTTACCCAGTCTAATGCCAGAGGTTTCTTGTTGTGATTATTGTGTTTTTAGTCTTCCTGAATTCTTGCTCCATTCACCTTCCAGTCTATTGAAAGTCACGTTTCAAATGTCAATCAAGATACATTTATTCTGAATTGCTGCCAAAACTGTAAATTGTTCAATGGCCCCAAATTATTTGCAATCCAATGAATCATAAAACTTTTTTATTATAACTTTTGTTAAATATAATGCATTACATTTATTGAAGCACTGTACACAGAATCTGCCAGGTACTATCTATCTCACCAGTTCTTCTTACAATCCAGTACTTGGTGCTTAGCAGACAGACTGACTTGTCAAAGATAACAAGAAGCTGAAATTATGACACTGGGATTGGAACCAGTGTTTATTGTTCCTCATTGTTGTGACTTTATTTTTCCCCAAGCTACCAATTTCCTTATTCCTATGCATGATAAGGGAGTATTATCATGTATGTAACTATATTCATACAATGATTTAGATAGTCTGCATATATTACTCAGGGCTCCACCTTTATTACTCATGGACCTTGTACAGATTAAAGTTTCCTTTTCTTCAGAGTAAAACTGTCTGCAAGTACAGCACCTGTGACACTGGCATCTGGTAGATACCATAACCTGGAAACCTGACTAATAACCTGCAGGATCAATAACTGAACTGGAGAACGCAGCACATTTGGAGGATTCTGTGATGACTGGAACCAGACATAAAAAAGGTAACACAGCTAACAGATCCTTATCAGGAATCTAACATAATGGCACAGAAAACTGCAAGTGGAAGATCTTCATCAAAACTGATCTGATATACAAAGGATTCTCAGAGACAGTTCACCTAGAGCAACACCGATATCTAAATAAGAAAAAATAGCAAAGGGGAATGCACCTACATTACTACTGTTACAATAGATAAAACAGAAACAAGCATACAAAACATAAACCATACACAAGGATCTGTGAAAACAGTTACAAGTCATTTATTGTGGAAAACAGCCAGATAAACAACCTCCAGAACTATATAAGTAATCAGGTTAAAACCACAGGAATTGCAGAGACACAGGAAAAATGAAACATCTGTAATAAGCCAGAGAGACAGACCTCAAATGTCAGCTGACAGGAAAAGCTGAATACACAAGAGGAGAAAGTAAGATCACTAAAGTAAAATCACAAACAATAAACAGGATACTGGGGAAATTGTGCAGAAAATGTCACAAGGTAGAATAAAAATCACAGAATATACTCAGAAGGACCCATCCAAAACAAAAATGAAAGATGAAAGAGATTTGAATCACAGAGCGGATGATGCACCAGAGTCTGTGACTGATTTATTGCATGTGTCAAGCGAACAACAAGATGTCAAACTTCAGAAGGAAACTTCACCATCAATAACAGCAATGCCTCGGTCAGAGGAACAAACAAGGTGGACTTCACATACTTTAAAACCAATACCTGAAAAATTGAAACAAAAATGGGGGATATCACCCACAGAAACACCAACACCTCAATCAGAGAAACAAACAGAGTGGTCTTCAAATACATTAAAACCAATACCTGAATCAGAGGAACAAACAAGGTGGGATTTACCTACAGTAACACCGATACCTGAATCAGAGGAACAAACAAAGTGGACTTCATCTGCTTTAAAACCAATACCTAAAGAATTCAAACAAAAATTGGGAATTTCACCGGCAGAAATACCAACACGTCAAACAATGAAACAAACAGGGTGGTCTTCAAATACATTAAAACTAATACCTGAATCAGAGGAACAAACAAGGGGGGATTTACCTAAAATAACTCAGAGACTTCAATCAGAGAAAAAGACAAGTGGAAGTTCACCTACAGAAACTCTGATAGCTCAATCAGAGAAAAGAACATGGCGGACTTCCCCTACAGTAACACCAAAATCTGAATCAGAGAAACAAACAAGAGAAACTCCACCTACAGTAACACAGAAACTTCAATCAGAGAAGCAAAGAAGGGAAATTTTGTCTAGAGGAAAACCAACACCTCAATCAGAGGAACAAACAAGGTGGACTTCACCTACTTTAAAACCAATTTCTGAAAAATTTAAACAAAAATGGGGGGTTTCACCCCAAGTAACACCAACATCTCAATCAGAGAAACAAACAGGGGGGTCTTCACATACAGTAACACCAAAACCTGAATCAGAGGAACAAGCAAAGGTCAATTCACCTACAGTAACAGAGATGCCTGAATCAGAGGAACAAACAAAGTGGACTTCACCTACTTTAAAACCAATACCTACAGAATTAAAACAAAAATGGGGGATGTCAGCCGCAGAAACACCAACTCCTCAATCAGAGAAACAAACAGGGTGGGCTTCAAATACATTAAAACCAATACCTGAATCAGAGGAACAAACAAGGTTGGATTTACCTACAGTAACACCGATACCTGAATCAGAGGAACAAACAAAGTGGACTTCACCTACTTTAAAACCAATACCTAAAGAATTGAAACAAAAATGGGGGATTTCACTTGCAGAAACACCAACATCTCAATCAGAGAAACAAACAGGGTGGTCTTCAAATACATTAAAACAAATACCTGAATCAGAGAAACAAACAAGAGACTCTCCCCCTACAGTAACACAGAAACTTCAATCAGAGAAACAAAGAAGGGAAAATTTGTCTACAGGAAAACCAACACCTCAATCAGAGGAACAAACAAGGTGGACTTCATCTACTTTAAAACCAAATCCTGAAAAATTTAAACAAAAATGTGGAGTTTCACCCATAGAAACAGCAGAACCTCAATCAGAGAAACAAACAGAGTGGTCTTCAAATACATTAAAACCAATACATGAATCAGAGGAACAAACAAAGTGGACTTCATCTACTTTAAAACCAATACCTAAAGAATTAAAACAAAAATGGGGGATTTCACCGGCAGAAAAGCCAACACCTCAATCAGAGAAACAAACAGGGTGGTCTTCAAATATATTAAAACCAATACCTGAATCAGAGAAACAAACAAAATTAATTTTAACTACAGTTACACAGATACCTGAATCAGAGGAGCAAACAAGGGAGAATTTACCTAAAATAACACAGAGACTTCAATCAGAGAAAAAAACAAGTGCAAGTTCACCTAGAGAAACTCTGATACATCAAATAGAGAAAATATCATGGCGGAGTTCGCCTACAGTAACACCAAAACCTGAATCATTGGAACAAGCAAAGGTCAATTCACCTACAGTAACAGAGATACCTAAATCAGAGGAACAAACAAGAGAAATTCCACATATAGCAACACAGAGACTTCAATCAGAGAATCAAGGAAGGGAAATTTTATCTACAGGAACACCAACTTCTCAATCAGAGAAACAAACATTGTGGACTTTACCTACATTAAAACCAATACCTCAACCAGAGAAACATACAAAAGGGACTTCACCTAAAATAACACAAATACTTCAATCTGAGAAACAAACAACTGAAAGTTCACTTAGAGAAACTCTGATATATCAATCAGAGAAAAGAATATGGCAGACTTCACATACAGTTAAACCAATACCTAAATCAGAGAAACAAATAAACTTAATTTCACCTGCAATAACACTGATACTTGAATCAGAGGAACAAGCAAGAGTAATTTCACCTACAGTTAGACAGATACTTCAATCAGAGAAACAAGCAAGGGATAATTTGTCTACAGGAACACTTCCATCTCAATCAGAAAAGCAAACATTGAGCACTTCACCAACTTTAAAAAGATTACGTGAATCAGAGAAACAAACCAGGGGGGTATTATTCACAGGAGCACCAACACCTCAAATAGAGAAACAAACATGGGGATCTTCAAATACATTACAACCAATACCTCAATCAGAGAAACAAGTAAGGTAAGATTCACATTTTCTAAACTATTTGATAAATGAGTCATATTTGTTTGCTTTTTTACACCAAAAAATGTTCAAAATTAATATATTTTTTTCCATTTATTTTATTGAATATTGTTTGACATTTTGAAAAACATGTTGTATTATATTCTCACCATATTGGTATTTAGTCCAAAATTTTTAACAAAACTCCCTGTCAAAAAAATAATCAAAAATGATGTTATTTTTTGCAGTAAAGTTAGTTGAGTAGGGTTCTCTGTTATAATGGGAGGGTTGCATTTGTGACATGATCATTATTGAAACACCTCTAAGATAGTGACTTGAGAAGACATAGATATCTTTTCTATGGTCTTATAGTCCAGTCTAAAGATGGTCTGTCCTTTTCACCTCTATCATTTTATTCTTATCTGATATTAGCAATTCATTGAGTGTTTGCATTTAAACCTTGAGCCAAATCAGTCACCTTAAAGAGTGTAACAAGAAAAATACATGGCAAATTATTAAAATAATACCATCATATACAAAGAATCTGCATATTTCTAAAACAATTTCAAATACTCCTGTTCTCCACCTAATCTTTCAATAGATTACAAAGTTGTACATCACAATGAACCTTCTGTTCACTTACACGTGGATGCTTAGTTCTAAAAAGTGCTTTTTGTGCTTATGAGTTTCAATTACATTCAATTCTATATGATCTTTAATAGTGCACGCATTATTCCCCTTACTATGAGAACTGAATAACCCGTCCCCTATGACCTATGACACTTGTTGATTGGGAGGTGGGGTTTAAAAGGCTCACTGTTTGCATGTGCACTTATCCTGGATAAAAAGGACCTGTTGGGATCCGAAACATTGGATTTAAGACATTTCTTTCTTATTGCTAAGTCCCAGGAGTGTTTTTTTTCATTTCCTTCCTTTCTGCATCAACGGCAGCCACATATGACGTCTTTAAAACGACTGATAGAAAGTGTCCATTTAAATTATGTTAATATGGAATAAAGCACAGTTTTACTCTCTTTACTTGGTTTATATACTATCACACAGTTGATTGAATTCTGTGGAAACCAATGAAAGGTGGGGAATATATACAACCAGCAATGTGCAAATACAGCACAAAGTTCAAATTAATGATTCAGTATTTTATCTGCTGGAATTTGGAAACTGTTAAAGAATTTATACAATCTAAGTATTTTATTTCCTCCTGTTTTCTTAAAGGAAGCTCCTAAATCCTAGAGTGCAAAGTGCCCAGATTCATGCTAAGGCCACAACATGTGAGCATTTCATCTGGAGTCTAGTTTATTTTTATTTCAGTTGATTTAGTCTCCATAAAGGGACAGATTAAGAATTGTGGGCGCAGATTGTCATATATGTACTGGGTGGGGACTATAATTAATTATAATTATTTATTAATTATAACCTCCTCGTGTCCGTGTGTAACATTAGGCCACCTTTAATAATAGAAGCCAAACCCATGAGTAACTATCAGACATTGGCCTAAAAAATCATTTCTCCCCAAACCCATTCTAAGAGCAGCAAGAGCCAGCACTGAAACATGTGAATCTTCATGGCCACGTTCCCACCCTTGGGTTGATTTAGTCTATATAATAACTTGAAAGCCACAACTGTGTATAAGACATGTATTGGCTGCCTGGAACCAATAACTTTTCCTAATCAAAGAGCCCAGACTGGATAGAGGTGGGGTCATTTATTATTTCTTATTAATAGACAGGGTACTCTTTACTTGGCTGTTTGCATTGGTAAAGAGTGACCAAACAATAGATGGTATCACCTCTTTTATTACTACCAGCTCCAGCACTTAAAACATAGGATGTGCTTAACCATTTTTGGGTGGTGGCGGTGGCTAGGAAAATAAGCTGTACCCCAAAGCATGATATCCATACCACATCTCTTTGGCCCCAAGATTCATAGAACTCAATGTTCTATACACCAAGGTTCTTGTGCTAGCCAACCCAGACTTGCTGTCATGATTTTGAGGAGACTGAGCTAACCGATATTAGTGGGTGGAAGGGTCAATTAATTCAAACCAGCCCAAACCCTAAAAGAACAGGGGCTCTTGTTTATCATCCTTCTGTGTTTGGGGCAAGGGAAAAATGTTTAGACTTCTTGTCGAATATACATATAGCTACACAAAATACTGTATACCTCACACACTCCACTTTAAAACATTTCATTTTTTCATTAGTTTTCTTTCATATTTCTTCTCTCTTCCTTCCGTCTTCTGCTCATTTGCTGCCTTCATTAATCCCATCCAGGTACACATAGAGAAAATATCAGAGAAGAGTCTTGTATAAACGTGTATAAACTTTACTCTGATCTCTGATTGGTTCAAAGCTTCCAAAAATCAATTAGTGGTGATAAAATTCAATTTTTTCCCACTACTGCTTATGTGTCTTCAGTCAATCCCATTTATATTTATTTTCTCTTTTTCCTGGAATACTTTTTCTTTATCATTGTATCTTTTTCATGACTGACTGTTAAATCAAGCCAGAAGAAAATAACTTTCTTTAGAGGAAGCATTTTTTTCTTTTTTACATTCTGTCACAGACTGTGGAAGGTGTCATAGATCCACTGAATTACTAGTGACTGACGATTCTTTGAGGTTAATGCATGAAGGACCCCCACAAGGAGGTGTTGGACATTCCAGAAAAATTCCTAGAGGTCTTAGCTCTAAGCATCAGCTGCCTAGGTATGACCAGTACTTAGTGGAAGAGACAGAGACACAGTCACAAGCAAGTCCAACATCTGGGTCACGAGACATAGCACCACAAGAGAATTGGGTGTCATTTCTGATGGTTTACTCAGCATAATTTGCTGCTCATAGATTTCAATGTTAGAGGTAAAAATTTAAAATTTGGTAGAAGTTACACACTTCAAGCACATAGCCCATCACTAAATATTCACCCTCCATATTTTAATTTGTCTTTAATAGTAATGTACATTGTATAAATCCTGCACTAATGAACATGTTGCTGAGGTTTGTAAATCTTGTTTGAGTATCAGTTCTAGATGTGGATTGATAATGTCCTGTGGCTGAGATTGTGACATTTAGGTTGTCAGGGTCTGTGTTACTCTGCCTATAGTAATGCTTCAACAGTATAAAGGTATATTCAGCATGGGCGCATTGGAGGTACTATTTGTGGCATATTGTAGGGGTAGTTTGCTCAAGTACCAGATCTGTGATATTGGGTGATGAGCAGCAATCAGCTATTAGTTCGGGCAGCACAGTGGTCTAGTGGTTAGCACATCTGCCTCACAGCACTCGGGTCATGAGTTCGATTCCCAACCATGGCCTTATCTGTGTGGAGTTTTTATGTTCTCCCTGTGTTTGCATGGGTTTCCTCCGGGGGCTCCGGTTTCCTCCCACACTACAAAAACATACTGGTAGGTTAATTGGCTGCAATCAAATTGACCCTAGTCTCTCCCTCTCTGTGTGAGTGTGTGTCTATAGTAGGGAATTTAGACTGTAAGCTCCCATTGGGCAGGGACTGATGTGAATGAGTTCTCTGTACAGTGCTGTGGAATTAGTGGCGCTATATAAATAAATGATGATGATGATGATGATGATAGTTCTACCCAGCATCAAGCAGAATAGAGAAATGAGAAATGGCAGATAATTAAGTGAAAGAGGAAAAGTAGAGATATAGTTAAGTACTAACTTTAAAAACTGCCATGTGTCCATGGTAGAAATAACTGAAGTTGCGTGATATTTTGCGTAAATTGACTTTCGAGATGATTCTCTTATTAAACTGCAATACCTGCGCTTTCAAGGTGCTGAAACTAGACAGAGCTGTTTAAGTAATAGATTACCACTTGCCTTATTTCCAGTGCTGATGGGTCTATCTGTGACCACTGACACTGGAGAAGAGGAGTGACAGCCTCCAGCTTAATGCTCAGGGCCCCACCTATACCCTCTGGTTGTTGGAGTGCAGGGCTATGGTACTAGGGGCAGCGGTATGTACATATTAATCTAGTGGTTATCAAGACCTTTCAGTATACATATGTGAAAAAGTCTGTAAAAACATATCCCTCTCTATAGCACAAAGCTTAGACCACAAAATACATAATATCCTTGTTTTATGCATATTAAATAATAAGTTAAAGCTTTCATCACTCTTCATCATACGTGATCCACTGAGTGTATTGGTTAAAGCCGTTGATTCTCTCTTGATCTAATGTAACAAAGAAAGAACCCCACCATCTACAACACTGGACTGGTTTGGACTTAGAACTTCTCAGAGGACAGTATACAATCTCTTCTGAGTTCTAGTTGGTTGATGAAATAGAAGAGAGAGTTGTTGGAAAAAGTGAAGAAATATGTTTTCTTCTCCTGAGTCAGAGTGATGGGAATTGACAACCAGATGTTATATGGATTTGAGGTTCCAAATCATGGCCTATGTTCATCTTTTTATACCCTCAGCCCTGTCATGTCATACATATTTCCACTTGTAATAGTAATGCTCCCAATGACATATGTCATCTTCTGACTATTCATTTCTATTGTATAGACCGCAATGTCTGCTTGTTCCTCTGCTACAGGGCAGTGATCCTCTCCTGGGAAATGGACAATGATGCCATCGATCTGACAACCTCCTTGTCTAATAATGGAAGTATCGGTCCGTGTGTCTATGTTGCTCTTTCATCTCTCACCGAAGACGATGACTGGAAAACTAAAGTGGACACATCATTGATAGTCATCTTTTACTCCACTCCAAAATCAGAGAGACCCATACATGAGATGGAACGTTACTTGGAATATTGTGTTGCTAATAAAGGTAAAAGAGATCTGAATGGATAATAGATAAAAACAGATCTGAATGGATAATATATAACAACCAGGCATTGTCAAAGATGTTTTATAATCATTATAATGATCACTATTAGTATTGGATTATATTAACAGAGGTGAGTGAGCACTTTGGCAGAGTTAGGAAGATTTTGGGATCTCAGATCAACCTGGGAACTAACCACATTAAGATTGCTCATAGAGGGCCTGATTCATTAAAGAACGTAAGTCCATTTACATGGCGTATTTTATGTTTTTCGCATGTGCGAAACAAAAACATGTCAAAGAACGCAATTCATGTGTGCACATAAATGACACTTCCGACAGCCTAAGATCTCATCAGTGTAATATGGAGTCTGCCTGTAGCCATGTACAGTAAGGGCGTGCCAACCTCTAGCGCACGCAGAAGCATCTGATTCAAGCTTTGGGCATCTCCTAGGTATGTATTCTTCAGATGTATCACTTGCACCAGCTAGAGGTTAGGTGAAAGTCCCGAGTGATAGTGATGACAGATGGGTTTGCAATCAAAAGCAACTGAAAAAATACATTTTATGCACATTAATTATATCCTGATAAATGTATTTTATTTAAAAAAAAAGATAAAAAAATTGTTTTTAATTAATCTTTATTAATGACTATATTATTATCAGGTGACAATGATTGAATACTTAGTTTCCACATATGTATTGTGCATATTGTTCAGTGTATCGTGTCTGTCTTAAAGTGTTGTAAAGGTAGATCATCACGGTAGGGCAGGAGGTTGGCTAAGTGGTTAGTACTTCTGTGTCAACTTTAAATTTCAGTGTACAAATAAGCTATCAAGTATTTGTGTGCTACATGAAAAAACAGTCAGTATTTAACTTATGTGCAAAACAGAATACTCATTTTCACCCCTTGCATTGTAACATGTTTTTGTCCAGGAGACTTAAATGAGAAACTTCTTAATTTAAGTTCCTTAATCAATCAGGCCCTTAAAGTTTGAAGAAGCTTAAAAATAGATTTGTTTTCTGCACTGAATAATACAGAACATTTATTATAGTGTGAGAGGATATTAATGTTATCTCTGTGTGTTTTGAATGATGTTTAGGACCCAAGAAGGTGATTGTGGTGATTGGGAATATTGAGAAGTCAAAGGATGAGATGAGATCTGATTGGAAACAGAATCAGTTCTCTCAATGTGATCTCCTGCTCTACACAAAGGCAGAACTGGATTGGCTCGCCAAAAAGCAGCTACTGCAAGGAATGCTGGAAAAAATGAATATGATTACAGACATCCTGCAGCCAGGTAAACATCTAATTATACAAGCAAGGCTACAATAAACCATTAGGTAAAATGTTTTATTAAATATATATTTTTTCTAAGTATATACTTTTGAGCTAAAAGAGAATGAGCCAAAGGTGTTATTAGTACATTCTATATAGTGAAGTTTTCACTTGTGGTGAAGTCCAACTTTATATCCACAATAAACACACACATAAGAGCTCACAATTTTCTATTCACAGACTCAGGCAGATATGTGCAAGGTGACACACAGTGTAACCTCTTGTTCTCATAAGGTATAGCATAAAGATTGCAGGTGGAAGTGCATGGTGACACACAGTATAACCTCCTGTTTTTCACATAGTAAAGCACAGTGACTCTAGGAGGAATTGCATGGTGATACACAGTGTAACCTCCTGTTTTTTATATAATAGAGCACAGTGACTGCAGGAGGAAGTGCATGGTGACACAGTGTAACCTCCTGTTTTTCACATAGTAAAGCACAGTGACTGCAGGAGGAAGTGTATGGAGACACACAGTGTAAGTTCTTGTTCTCATATGGTATAGCACAGTGACTGCAGGAGGAAGTGCACAGTGACACACAGCCTAACCTTATCACACAAGGGCTAAAGTAGGAAGTTTGATTCTCTGTGTCACCATTTAATTCATCCTGGGAAAGTATAAATCATGACTGAGCATTTCTATGTAAAAAGGATGATTATCTAATCTCTATGTGCTCTCATTTACAGGTTCTCAGGAGACTCTTACTGTAAATTTGGTGAGAAATTAATACTGTATTATAAATGTTCAGCTGGGCTGCAGATGTCTTGGAGACAACTTTTATGTGTATCTCCACCCACAAATATTTTATAACAAAAATGTCTCTAAGTTCCTTTAATTTAATATCAATCAGCCCAGTTTTTTTCACAAAATGTTTTACAAGTTGAACATAACATGCTCCCAAATGTTAGTGAATACATGATGGGAAATTAAAGGCTAAAAATCCACGTTTTTACAATTAAAATGAATGTGAGGAAAATAAGGTACCACAATGTTGATTTAAAATTAATCCCCTGTTTCCTCATATTATTGTTTGAGTGAGTGAACTTTTTTGTGTATATTTTTTTTTACAATATTAATACAATGCGTTGGGTTCCTTGGGAGCCAGTTCCAATTGTATTTGGACCAAAGAGATTTCATATATGTCATTTTAGGTGCTCTATAGTTTGTTTTACTTTACCCCGACCCTCATAGCCCAGGGAGTTCATAGAGATACCCAACATTTTACAACAAAGGGCTATTAGTTCCTGATAAACAGGGTCGTGCTTTTATTGTAGACATTTCATTCCCTATGCTTATTGCGCTTGGTCCGGTACACAGACAATTACATTGAGTCGAGTGACACTTTGGCTGTGATTAGAAGAATTTAGGGAGCAATATAGAACTCTATTTTCAAGAACTTCCACTTACTGTGCCAAATTAAGTCATCCTCTTTAGCACACGGCCCCATGATTTTGGGGTACTTTCTATAGATCTCAGTTGGGCACCCCATCATTGACTCTTTATAACAATTTCCAAACCTTTTATCCTGGTAATGTCCCAAAATATAATGACAACTAAACAGTACAATGATTTTGTATTATTAAGAATGATCTTTAATACGTTTACCTTTTCAGTACACAGCACAGTCCTCTGGTTTTGTAAGGGTTTTCAGAAACAATCCAAATTACCATTGGAACCTTCCCCCATGCTAATTAGCACCGTGTCCCATGTTGTGTACCATACCCAACAACACACTTCTATTCTCTTTCTATTTGAGTAATTTGCCTACTCTTCCCCCATACACACTTTCTGCAGCTAGCTACTATAAAGTAGAGTAAGATAAGATCCCTTTTGGATCTGGACATTTAAGATCACAGAGTTTAACTCTGTGGACCAACATTTAGATGTTATATACAGAAGCCCACTGAAAGCTAACAGTTTCTGCACTCACATTCTTTTGCAAAAAAATGTTGTTCCACATTCCCGCGGTTGGGTCTGTAGCTCCAGAATAATTTCCTGCAGTAGTTACAGGTCATCTGTACCTGGTAAATTAGCATATTGCTATGGGGAAATATAGCGGCTAGCAGGGGCAACTCTGTAGTGATTCCAATATTTGTGCAGTGGGAGAGGAAATAGCTAATAATGTTTAAGTGACACAAAGAAGCATAATAGTTTGTCTACCATTTCTTGTTCTGCTGCAGTCCACTGAAGGGAGAAAAAATAGCTTTTAAATGAATAAAAATGATTTATCCACAAACTGGCGCTTCCCGACACTAAATGTTCCTCCAGCCAAACACGGCGGCTGAGAAAGGGAGACCCAAGGACTCCTTACTGATTCCACATTAATAGAGAGAAATTGAATCTATATTGAGGTGGAGAAAAATTGTCAATATATAAAATATAATGAAATATAATCTGTAATAAAAAATATAGATTAAATTAATTGCAAACCTGTTATTTTCGCATTTAAAAATTAAATGTGAAATGAGCCCTTGAGTGTGCTTCTTTTTAGAGACATGAAAGCAGACTGTCTGTAGGTGGATAATAAAATATTCAGAGTCACCACAAGCTCACGGCATGCACTAAAACTCAGGGAGATAACAATGACCTAAGAAGCTGCCAATAATTACATATTGTAGTAGATTAAAGATATCCCTAACTAATCTCATTCATTTTGGAGTTTTTTAAAGAAGAAAATTCCCTTACTCAAAATGCCTTATTGCAAGTTGGTTGTTGGACTATAGAATATGTGATCCGCAGAATTTTTCTGCAGACATGAAACTATGGGGTATATTTACTAAACTGTGGGTTTGAAAAAGTGGAGATGTTGCCTATAGCAAGAATCAGATTCTAGCTGTAATTTTGTAGAATTTACTAAATAAATTAAAGCTAAAATCTGCTTGACTGCTATAGGCAACATCTCCACCTTTTTAAACTCGCAGTTTAGTAAATATACCCCTATGTCTATTTTGTTGCAGAAACTGGGGACTGTTGGGATCTTCTCTAGATCTGCACCGATTGATTACACCTGGCTGGAGAATCTTCTTAGATTCACGGATCTTCATGATCTCATTCAGGATGTCAGATCCTGTTACATTTCTAACAGAGGATTTGCAAAGTTTTATGAAGAGGTTGGACGTTGCACATTCGGGATCCTGTATCACACCAAGAACAGGGGGGCAGTTAATATCACCAACGTGACTAACTCTCTCTATGATACAGAACTGGAGTATATGTCAACTGTGCTTGGTAAGTCATGTGCAGAGCTTTACTTACTAAGTAATACTTTCCATCTTTACTGTAATCACAGTTATCAATGACACTTCATCCTATTTTGCCTGTTGTTTCACTCACATAATTAGTGTAATGCAAAAAAGAACCCCTAAACTTTATACAAACATGTCACCTGCCCTTGTGTATGTGAACATGGATTCCTGTTTGTAAGCATATATGTATGTGATCATACATGTGTGTGTTTCAGAGAATGTGTATGTTCATGTTTGTGTGTATGTGTGTGTATGAGCATACATGTATGTGTGATTTGGTTATGGAAAATATGAGTAATTTTATTATTTTCCTCTTTCTATACGAGTTGTTTCAGAACTGTAGTTTAATTTTTATTTATTTTGGTTTTATTCACTTCTTACCTCATCTTATTAATTATATAAATAATGTATTTGATGGAGTGACATTAAAATTATGATACTGATAATATTATTTTCTTTGGAGAATATTCAGATTTGGTATCCGGGACATTATACATGCTGGAATATATAGTGTATATCCATCCTAAGTGTTGACCCTGAACTTCTTGATTATCATATTGTGACTCTAATCTAGTATTAGACTATGCTTCTTCCACACTCCTGTTATACTTGCTGATGGCTATGGATATCCAACCTGTAAATTCTTCTGCTTCCCCAAAAATTACCACCTATCTGAGATGAGATGGCTCCAGACACAGGACTTTTTAAAGTCACTTCTCTATTAAAGCTGCATAACTATGTACATCGTTAAGCTCCACCCAGTTCCCATAGTCCCTGCGTTTGCTCCGTGCAGCTGTTTTCCCTGATGCTTAATGGTTTGTGTGTAGTCTTGACCATGAGCCATGGGCGTGTGATGCTCTGGTGCTGGTAACATGAACATGGTCACTAATTTTTCTCAGGATAGGCTCATTTTATAGTGGAATGTGCATATAATTAAATGTATTTAGCAAGTTGGATCCATTAGCTTAATTTCACATAGAGGTACAACCTTCATGCTTTAGTGTGACAGGAGCCTCATATCACTACTCTGTCCCTTTTTGGGACCATCTTCATTCTACTCTATAACTCTCAGTGTGGGCTCCTGCTGCCTCCATTCCCCTCCTCACATCATGTCATTGTCCCTGTCACATACAGACCTGTCCTCACTGTCACTCGTCTCCTGATATACTCTGTGCTGCTGGGGACCCTGCTTTTTCCACTATATAACTCTCAGTCTGTGGATTCCTGCTGCCTCCATTCCCCTCCTCACATCATGTCACTGCCTCTGTCACATGCAGCTCTGTCCTCACTATCACTCATCTCCTGATATACTCTGTGCTGCTGGGAGACCCTGAACCGTTCCTTATATAACTCTCAGTCTGTGGCTTCCTGCTGCCTCCATTCCCCTCCTCACATCATGTCACTGCCTCTGTCACATGCAGCCCTGTCCTAACTGTCACTAATCTCTTGATATACTCTGTGCTGCTGGGGACCCTGCTCCTTCCACTATATAACTCTCAGTCTGTGGCTTCCTGCTGCCTCCATTCCCCACCTCACATCATGTCACTGCCTCTGTCACATGCAGCCCTGTCATAACTGTCACTAATCTCTTGATATACTCTGTGCTGTGGGGGGACCTGCTCCTTACTAACAGAATTACACTAATGAACATGTCACTGCTAATCAGAAAGTCAGCACAGAAGAAAAAAGGAAAGTTAAATTAATTCAAAGGGTTTGTCCAAAAATAATAAGTTGGGCTTTCATATTTTATATTTACCAACATGCACATTTCAGACATGGATAAAAAAAATCCTCAAAATGTTGCTATACATATCAGCTAATATGAACCATGGAAATATACTATGTGTACCTTCACCTACAGGTGGTAACAGTTGAGTACATCTGTGTTATTGTCAGTATATAATAACCCCCAATGTCTTTCTGTTCTGCACAGGGAGGGATAATGTTATAGTGGTGATAGATGACCTGCAGGACAGCAGCGTAAAAGAGAAGAAAAGGATTCTGGGTACACAGCCCAGCATCAGGAAATGCGCCAGAAATCTGCTCCTTGTTACTGGAAAAGAGAAAAAAAAGGAAAATGATCTCCTGGAAAAATTGAAGGATGCTCTTCTGTCTACTGGTATGAAGAATAACTACATACAGTGTGGGTGCATGTCTCCATACAGTGAAAAAAGAGCAAAAAAGACAGTAGTATCAAATGGGGAACTCACTAAGAAGAGGACAATTTTATTTAAATATTGTCTGTATATAAGGAGACAGGAAGCCAACTAGATCTGAATTAATGTAAGACTTGGGTCTGGAACCCGAGAGAAGGGTCCTCGTCTGGTTCAATCTACCCCTCCTCCCTCTTTCCACCTTATGCTGCTCCTAGTTCAGCCTTGGGCAGGAGGAAGGGATGGGTGGATGAATGGGTTTTCTCCCCTAAGGCAGAATATTTAAGGTCAGAGACTAGGCTGGGAAAGGTCCTTTTGTTGTTTATTTAGTGGATCAGAGCAGCACCCAACCTTCCCAGTATTGTATTTACCTTGTACTTTCTGCTGGCAGAAGGAACTAAGAACAGCCACAGAAAGAGGCACTATTGTGGGAGAGAGGTTGCACCATTTAGCTTTAAGGCCAACCCTGCATGGGCGGGTCATTGGCAAGGAGGTGTGGTGTGCACCTCAGTACAATTTTTATGGGGGATTGAGTAGTGGGGGGGTCATTCCTCCTTATTTCTCAGATTTTTTATTTAATAAACACTGTGACCTAGTTAATTTAGGAGAGATCAAAAGTAAAAAAAAAGTTCTTCCAGATGCAATGAGATATGTGTAAAACTACATGAGGTGCCAAATCACCCACATCCGCAAGATGATTTGAGACCCCCTAAATCTGCTTCCAGGATGATAATTATTATTATTATTATTATTAATATTATTATTATTATTATTATTTCTGGTTGTATTTCTATATTTACAGAAGGTAGTAATGAAATAAAGGAAGCGAACACCATGCTGTATAGTAACTTAGATGAGAGTGAAAGTCATGAGATACCCATATATGAGACATTATTAACAACGCCCAGCGACAAGAGTGATGAGACGCAGCCCAGCAATGAGAATGGTGATACAGAATCTACATGGAACTATAGTGGAGAACAATACAGCAACAATGAAAGTGAAGAACTTTATGTAAACATAAGAAACGTCCTTCGCAGTAACCCAAAGGTCAGTTAGTAACTGGATCCGCAGAATTTCCATATGCAGCCTTACTGTTGGGAGATATTCCCCAGGTGCAGGGATAGTCCAGGGACAATTAAAGCACTGTATATAGTCTGTGTAGTCATGATTTATGTTTATAACTTGTATTCAATAATTAATCTGGAAAGCCTTTTTGTGTCAAGTGTCTCTTTTCCTAATGATGTCCTTTGGCAGTGACCTGGGATGTTCCCCCTTCTAAATGACATATAGAAATTCCTGAAATAAATGCATACATGTAATAACCTAATTTCATAGGGGAAAAATGATATTGGTATATGAATATGTAGCATTTACCGATCAAGAATGAATACTAAAATCCATACATAGCATAAAACCAATATTTTTGCTAATTAATGAAACAAAATAACAAATGGAACAAATATTATAAAAATACAATAAAATACAATAGCCAGAGTTGGTGAGTATTAAAACAAAGTGCTGCTGATCTGGAGAAATGTTTAGCGGTTTGCGATCTAAGTTGGAGAATACAGTAATCTGCTGACTACAGAAGCCTAGAGTGACCAAAAAATTCCAGTCCGAGGTATCCTCTACGGTCTACTGATTAGTAGATCACGTACATACAATGTGTTAGGTTGTGTGCATATGTTTGTGTGTGCGTGTGTCCTTAAATCAGTGCCAAAGAGACAAATCCGTCAGTAGTAGCAAAGAGGGGATTCAGTTAAAAGGCAACAAGTGTATTTAAGCCTTGTCTGTATTTTCCTATGTAAAGGAGACTTAAAGCCAAAGAAGCCTGAAATAATACAAGATGTGGAGCTGGGACCCCAGAGAGGGGGCTTTGGCCTGTAGGGATCTGCTACCCCTTTTCCCCTTATGCTATCACTAGATCAGAGGAACAGGCGCAGCGATATGTGGGTTTCCCCCTCAGAGAGTTTATTTAAGGTCATGGACCAAACCCTTTTAAATCAGAGAAGTATCGACCCATCCTCATTATAGGCTGACTTTTCTGTTAATTTGTGTAAATAATTTTCTTCCTCATAGGGTTGGCGGTAGACACTATGGGCAATAACAGAGGGTGGCCCTATATCGGGAAAGACATTGATTCATCTTTCTCTGTGGAAACATGATAGGAAACTCCTAGATGAGTGGAGGGGTTATGGGTAAACCAAGGAGGATGAGAATGAGGACTTACTAAGAGTGTATCGTGCCCCATAGTTGTGTGGGGGAAGGTCATAGTGGGGGACCAGAAGTAAGTGGTGTGAGATATTGTCAACAATGCTTTGGTCACCTTCTTTCTCTTGCACTTTATTAATAAACGCTGTGACCTAATATTGCTATACCAAAGTCTCTGTATCTTTATACTAAGGTGATATGGTCTGTAAAGCCTATGGTGGGGGACGCATCAGGCCCTCAGCAACTTATTTTTAATTATCTACAGTGCCAACAGGAAGTAATTTTGAGCCCCCTGTGGTGGAAAGGGTTAATAGGATTGTTGTTTATGCAGCCCCTCCCCCTGTTTTGTAGATAACATACTGTACATACAATGATCACTGTGTTGAGTACAAATAGATATGTATAGATCCCGAAAAGAACTAGTTTTAACTAATCTTAAGGGGGATTGGTTTCAGAGTTTTTCATATAGCTAACACCCAAATCCGGAGTAAGTTGTGTCCAGCAGATGTCCTGATTCATTTACTGAGTGTTATTTAGCAACAGACTCCTCAGGTCAAGATATTTCTCAACAATGAAATATAATATATATAAGTACATATTTATTTTTATATTTTTTTTTATAATAAACATTTAACTTTTTTCATTTTTTACTGTCTGTCAATCATTGTAATCTCAGTAAATGGTCATATTGTGGCATTTGGTACCAGAAGTTGGGGGTTGTGTTGCAATTAATGACAGACTTCCTGCTATTGGCACAGTGTTGATTGTATTGGTAAGAATTTGTGCTGTGTTCGGGGTGGTTTACATTTTGTATAAACTTTGTAAACGTATTAGACTATGGTCATTTGTTCAGTGAGTATGTTTAAGTGGAAATAATCAGGGAATAAAGAATAAAAGAATGTGAGCCCACTCCCTTTGGGTGTGTCTAGTTGAGGACCCTGGACTCTAATTGCTCGTGAGTGTAATAAATGTGTTTCACTGGTACAACTGGCAGATCCTGGCCATGATACTGTGAACTTAGATTTGTCTCAGTATAATAACACTGAGCAGAAGAATGCTGCAACATGGGGTGAATTGTGAGCAAGCGCTACATTAGGAGAGAGCAAAAAGGAAGTGCAGAAATGATTCTTTTGCAAGTTACAGAGCAGTTAATTCTCCACCTTGTTTAAGAGACTTGCACAAACACAAAGGAGAAATGGAAGATCAGTTCTCCTTGTATATAATAAATGCTTTGAAAAGAGAACTGCAGAAATGAAGATGCCTAAAAGTGTGAAATGGTGACCTTGTAAGGGTGAGGACTCTGATACAGTGAAGGGACTGGGAGTCTGTAGATGAATGGTCAGAGACAGATAGTGAATCGGTTGAGGAGGTTGAGGTTGAAGAGGTTTGGGGAGAATTACGTCCCGTTATTACTACCAGACAAAGGGAGCGAGGTGACATAAAGAACTGAGACTTATGCTACTGGGTCAGATGGAGATTACACAAGATCAGGAGTTAGAGCAGAACAGGGAAGGGTGGAAGAAACACACAGCTATTCTGCTGGAGAATTTAGTGAGATTGGGGTTTATTATAAACAACATCATAATGAGGGATTGTTGGCTTAGGAATTGAGACTATGTAACTTGTGCAGATGGTGTAACTTTAATACAAGGAAAAGCAATCAGTTTGGAAGCAGTGTGTAATGATCGCAGGGTGAGGTTACAGATGAGATGGGCGCGGTTCACAGATTTTAATTCAAAATTCAAAATTCTATAACATAAATATATGATATACCTACAGAAGTAGATGACATGACTGCAATGTGTGAGATGGGACAATGAATACAGAGATTGAATGAGCTGGGTGCATGGGTAGTATTATCTGAAATTACCAGAACAGTGTGTGTATTCTATGCAGACTGAGTGAAATGGTCCTGATGTTGATGGTTTAGAAATCAAAAGAATGAACGGTTTGTTTAAAGAGCAAGTCAGGATAATGACATGACATCATACGTTGAGGGGATGGGATAGAGTGGTACGAGAGGTGGTGCAGAAGGTTAACCAAAGGATAACAGGAGATCAAACTACTGTTCAGCGACTGATTCCTGCCCCTGTGATAAACCACCTCTTTCCTCAATAATTTTCAGTAATAAATAACAGAAAGTACAGAAACATAAGATTGATGTAGTGGCCCATGAAGAACAAGAGATCCCCCCCATGGGTGATAGACCCAGATAGGGACAATCCAGACCTGTTTATGGAGTAACAACTGGTATAACAAACTTAGAAGCCAAATCTTCACTGTATTTTATACCAATACCAGATCTGATAGAACATTGCTCATTGGAAGAATTAGCTACATTGGATGAATTGGGGGAATATTGCATCCCTTTCATCCTTTATCAATGATGGTATATGGAGAAGGTACAAATATTAGGACATTTGATAGTGGTACCCGATTCAGTTTACGTAGTAGTGAAAACCCAGGAACATCAGACAGGATGCAAAGAATGGGTGACACTAGTGCGGACAGAAAATAAATAGAAGCTAGGAGAAATAGTGACTTCAGGCTTAGGAGAAACATAATTAGGGGTATATTTACTAAACTGCGGGTTTGAAAAAGTGGAGATGTTGCCTATAGCAACCAATAAGATTATTGCCGTCATTTTGTAGCAGGTACTAAATAAATGATAACTACAATCTGATTGGTTGCAATAGGCAACATCACCACTTTTTCAAACCCACAGTTTAGTAAATATACCCCTTAGTGTTATTAGAAGGTTCTGATAATCCTGTCTATTTCTCTTCCCGCAGGTTGATTCCTATTGCTGAATGATGGCCTGAAAGTGGATTAGGTGCCCTCTTTTGATGAACCTGTAACTTGAGTCTTGACATATAGGGGACTATTGAAATTGCTGGATTTGTACCCATTCATGAATTTCAGATGGAACAGTTCTATATGCTGGTATACAGATATCCCCGGATGAACTGTTATTGCAGACACTGAACAGTGACCTGATTGGCTCAGTTGGCAAATAGCCACTTGGAATCCAGCAGCCTGGAAAGCTTCAGGACGAGCAAGAGCAGATTTTGCTTACCAGTAAACAACATCAGAAAGACTGTATACTGGGTGAGTAAGGAAGAAATCAGCTTTACCAACTGAGATATAAATCCTGTATAACAACTGAGGAGAAAATTGCAAACTACCTGATCCATCAACACTTCACTTATAGCAACTGTATCATTATCTTCATCCAAAAGAAAATTGTATCTGCCCCTTTCTTGCCATTTCTATTAGCTCTTCCGATTTGGGTATTTCTACTATTTAGGCCACCATTTCTACTCTGGCTTTGGTTCATGTATAATGAATGTGAGTGTTATGAGGTATAAATGTTATTTCAGTTTCATAGTGTTGTGTTTTCTTGGATTCCAAAAGGAAGGATTTTGTATACAACTCTCCTCCATACATTCTTTCCTCTCCCCATACAATACAAGAACACCTACACACACCCTTCACAATAGGTAGCACTGCTTCAGACACACCATCACACACACAATACACACACCCTTAAACACTGATTCTAACACACACACACATGCAAAACTTATATATTTATTAAACAGACAATGAGTGTAATATATTTTATTACATATATGGTAACATGTATGATACATCTAGGAGTAATACAATGTTTTATACTTGATTGTTACAATTAGAGTGATAATTAGAATAGAAAATATTTTAAATGAAGCTACATTTTTTGTCCAGTCTTTCTTGATAATATAAGCATAATCTTATGATATAAATATTGGTCCTGGGGATTTAGAGCAGAATAGGAAGTATATTCCTTTGAATAAACCTGAACTACCTTTGCAAGGAGATTTATTTATGATAGTTATAAATATGCTATTAAATCTACATATACATCTAAATCTATAACTCTTCTTCCGATCTCCCCCCCCCTCCTCTCTCGTGTATCTGACTGCCTCTCCGCTATCTCCTCCTGGATGTTCTAACGCTTTCTCAAAATTAATATTGCTAAAACTGAACTCATTGTCTTCAATCCTTCTAGATTCTTCCTCCACCATGACCTTTCTATCACTGTTAAAAACACCTCCATCTCCACTGTCTAGGCGTCATCCTCGACTCCTCCCTCTCTTTTGCCCCCACATTTAATCCCTTGCCCAATTCTGTCACTTCCAACTACTAAACATTGCCTGCATCCGGCCCTTCCTCTCTCAGGATGCCACCAAAACTATTATCCATGCACTCATCTTCTCTCTTCTTGATTACTGTAACCTTCTCCTTACCGGCCTCCCCCACTCCCATCTCACCCACCCCGTTATATACTCAACGTGGCTGCAAGACATATCTTCCTTTCATGAAGCTTCTCTTCTGCCTCTCCTGTCTGCCTTGCCGTGCACTGGCTCCCCTTCCCCTATCAGTTCCTTTACAAACTTCTCACCATCACCTACAAGGTTCTCTCCCACTCAACTGCCCACTATTTCTCTAACCTTCTCTCCATTCACACTCCCTTCTGTTCCCTGCGCTCGGCCAATGACCAGCGCCTCTACTCCGCCCTGATCACCTTATCCCACTCCAAAATACAAGATTTCTCCCATGCTGCCCCCTTCACTGGAACAACCTCAATCTTTCCATCCTTTTACTTTTGTGCTGCATGGACACACTTTTTGTTACTCACCAGCTCGGTGTAGCTGTGTACCCGGTAAATTTCATAGGCATCATGCTCAATGCAGTACACAGAGCCAAGAATCCTAGGCATGGAGCACTTCAGACTTACAGCTAGGCTAACTGGTTATTTCTAGTCCCATGATCTTACGAGTTTAATAACAAATATTGCTTTGTAACTTTAGGAGAAGTCAGGCAGGAAATGCTCACCAAATAATTCACATAGAATGCATATGATTCCATTATGATTTTATTGCATTATCTCATGAAAATCCTCAAGCGATTAATTTCCAGGCTCAGTTTCCATGAACAATAGTGTGTTTTTGTTCTGAGGGGAATATTGACTTGAGGTAAAGAATCTGTCGGACTTCACTGACCCACATACCAAGAAAGACTTACAGCGGAAACCTGCTCCTTAAATCTGCAACCTTTCATGTGCCCACCAAAAGTGGGATGACTACAGATCAGACCACCGCAAGCCTGGCAGGATAGAATGTAAAGCAAGCTATGGATACATCCTGATTTATGTAAATAATGTAAAAAATAAAATATAGAAAAATAAAAATAAAGGTTAAAGGACATATTTTTATTAATTATTATAGTGTTATGAGTTGTTCAATTATTTTATAAAAAAAAAGTTTTTTTTTACATTTGTGACATTACATTACAGCTATGCATGTGCGTATCCTGCTCTGTCTGTTCTTCTTGTTAATATACTACGCATAACTTTTAGGCAGAGCGAACTTACACCAGGGGGTAAATGTATTATGGTCCGGTTTTGTCAACTCGCGGGAGTTCGCCGAGTTGACAGATAAAATTTAACACAGCGCTGAATTGTAAAGGCAAATTTACACAATTTAGAATTCCCAGCATTCTTTATATAAGGCTAAGTAAACCAACTATTGTGAAACCACGTGCTCTAATAGGATCTTCCAGGTTGTGTCTTTACAAGCATTAAGGACATGAAGAGGGTATTGATGTCTGCATGTGTGCAGTAGCGGGTCACATACTGTGACAGAGCCACAAAGATTGGGGGAGACTTAAAGTTTCTGTTCTGACCCTGGACCAAAGATGTTTAACACCAGAATTTTCCATGAATTTGGGTTTTCAAGAGTATATGGGTCTTGCAAATTTCATTAGTTAGATGATACGGATGATATATTTGAAATAAATAATGCTTTGTCCTAATCAACTTTAGAATTAAGTTTTCTAGGCTCTGTTGATTGAGGACAAAATTTGTCTTATGGCAATTTTGATTTCCTGATTCCTCAGGGTGTATATAAAAGGGTTGACTAATGGTGTTATAACTGTATAAAGAAGTGAGAGAACCTTGTTAGCCACTAATAAATGACTGGCTGGAACTACATACACCATGATCATTGTGGTGTAATAAGTGGATACAACCCCTAGATGGGAACTGCAGGTGGAGAATGCCTTCTCCTTCATCCTTGATGATGAGATGTTGGCGATAGCTCCAATGATACATCCATATGTTACAACTATCAGGAGGAACGGCATCAGTGTCGCTGCAGATGAAAGTAAAGACACAACCATTTCAACTGTGGAGGTGTCGGAACAAAATAATTTCAAAATAGGAGCAAAATCACAGAAGAAGTGGTCAATGATATTTAATCCACATAAACGTAGTCTACATAAGAAGCACAATGTGATGGACATGATAAGGAAAGCCCCAGCCCAGCAGGTGAGTATTAGATAGAGACATAATCTGGGGACCATAATCAATGTATAATGAAGCGGTTTGCAGATGGCCAGGAATCTGTCATATGACATCACTGAGAGCAGGAAACTCTCAGTCACAGCAAGAGATCCAAACATATAGAACTGAGTGAAACAGCCAACGATTGAAAATGTGGCCCCATCTGTATGTAACACATGCAGCATGGGAGGAGTGATACTGCTGGTGAACACAATCTCCGAGAGTGACAGGTTGGAGAGAAACCAGTACATGGGTGACTGTAGATGTTTACAGCAGAACATGGACAATATGATCAGAAAATTTCCAGAAAAAGTCACCACATACGTGACTAAAAATATACTAAAGAGCATAAGTCTTACTCTGTAATGGGCCCCAAATCCAATAATTAGGACTTTACTGATGACTGTTTCATTCTGAGGACTCAGCAACTGCTCGTTATTAAAGTCTTCCATGTCAGCAGTAAACTGGAACCAAAAACAATAATGATATATTGTAGAAATACACAAGTTGTATTATCATTGTTAATATAAAAGTTTTCCTGCTCCATCTCTGCAGTAATTATTTCAGATATGAGATGCTGCTAAACCTCTACACAAAGGGGCACAAGCTAAAAATGTGCACGTAAAATAATATATTTACACCCATATGCTGAGTTGGAGGCCTCTCAAGTAATGTCCAAGTCTACACCTGAGCCAGCTTTACACCCAGATACATTTACACCCAGATACACTTACACCCAGATACACTTATACCCAGATACATTTACACCCAGATACATTTACACCCAGATACACTTACACCCAGCCACGTCATAAGCACGAGAAAAGCTTTTTAACCTGAATTTTCATACAGCAAAATACATGCTGACTATAAAGTTTTATATAAATGTAACTAACTGACTAACTAACTATATAATACAACATAATCTTCCTTTAAATGTACAAATAAAAGTAGCAATAAAAATAATTCAAACATATGCCTACAAAATTATATAATAAAGGCACATGCAATGATAAAAGTTTCAGAGGCACATCTGCAATCAGCCAATAAGAAGCAACTAGCTAGTGCTGGCGACCATCATCATCAAGTGATACGGGTATATCAGTGTCTCCGCGTGGGTCGTCCTCAGTTCGCAATGAGGCAACCAAACCCCTATTGTACTTGGTCTGTATTTGCCTATCCATTCCTTCCCTCTTTCTGCATCTCCAAGCGCAAAGAGGTATAAGTACCAAAGATGTATATGGACCTAGATAAGTGCTTTGTTTCTGAGCATGTGTAGTACAAATGTGCATTTTTTACACAAAGCAAACAGACATTTGAGCCCCAGAGTGTGTTTACAGTGTTCAGCATAGGCTCAGTCATTCTACTAATGTCTGTGCATATTTTAATTACGATGAGTGTTGATTAAAACCAGTGAAGTTCAAGAACTTATATAGAGTATTAATAGGCCCTTGGTAAAACCACCTAGTTCACTGTATATCCATTAGCTCTTTTATAAACCCCTTTCACTATGAATTATGTGGACTTTATTATAAAGAAACAGATTTTACTAGTCTCTAATGTACTCTGATAGCCCTTTTAGCCAAGGATCCATCTCAGTTTGCACTCAGACTGAGACAGATCTTCCCATCGCACCTCTCTGTGCTTAGAGAGGTGGAACGGGGGAGGTAGTGAGTGAACCAAGCAATGTAAAGATGTGTTCACACTCTTTACATGTTATGCTGAGTTGAAAGCAGTCGCAGATAGGTCTCTAGAAGATGTATGTTTTGCAGGTGGTTTCTCCTGGTGCAATAGACCTTGATGTATTGAAAAAAGAAGTTAAAAAAAAATATTATTTTTTTTTAAAAAGTGTGCACCCCCTCCCAAACAGCTTTACTAAGCCTTGTGCTGTTTTTTGAGACGGGGGGGGGGGGGGGGGGGGGGGATAGTGCAGTTTTTGGTGTGTGTACAGCAATGTTGAATATGTTGTTTTATATACATGAAGTAAATAATTATAATAATAGTCTTGCCAGGGAAGATGGTGCTATTGTGCTTTCAAGAAGCCTGAGTGTCAAATCATGTCTACATGTCACCAGTTGGACTGCCCAGATTTGACAAAGAGTCTCATTGTAGATGGTACGGTAATAATGATATGGTTGTTTTACTCTATTGAAATTTTTTTTTACATTTTTTCTTTTACCATTATGATCTTGTAACTTATTTTAAGGGCAACTTGCACCACTACACAATGTAAGTGCTACTAAGTTCAATTCACAAACCATGTTAGAAAACTGATAGAAAACAATTGAAGATGACAGTTTTCAAATGCTCCATATTACAGATCGTCGTTCCAATTTTTAGCCACAAAAAACGTTTTGATTGTGAAATCTGATGAAAAACCATAAGAAAAACTGGCAGAAAATTAGAAGTAGTTCCGCTAGGTGAGATTGCTCAAACAGGCAACATTATCTTATTAATTATGGTGCAATCATTATTTACTGATTAAGGGGCAAAAATAATATGTAATGAAAGTAAGGTGGTAATATTATTTTATGATGACATTAAGGGGGCAATAATTTTTTGACTGCAAATGTTGGCAACACTTATTATTTCATGATGGGGCACCATATGTACTGCACACTTGTGGTAGTGACTGATAGCAGTGTGATAATATGAGGCTGGATGAGAGTAAAAACAAAGGGTCTGAAGCATAAAACAAGATGGTTCAAAAGTTAAGCAATATTACATTGTTTTAAGTTTTCTCATTAAATGTTTTATCACTGTCTGGCAGTAACATTGCTCTGTTTGTGCAAGTAAATTATGTCTCATAAGAGACGATGAATTCTCTGTAAATGATCTGACTGCAGAAGTTTCCAGTAAAACCAATTGATGTCCTTGGAGGGAGGAGGTGTCACTGCCTTAATCAATGGTGTGATGAATTGTAAACCAAATGTAATCATTTTGTTGATGTATTTTCTTGTGATGCAATACTGGGTATAAAACATTGTGTACTTGTTGTAGAGGGTGCAACTGGTCAGATGGAGCTCATATGATAGTACATAAAATACTTATATTCATCTAATCCTTATTCCTAGTTTCTGAGTATTTGATCAGTCTGCTATGATGGAGGTTCCTCCGCAATCATCCAGTCACAAATGATAGGATCATGGTGCCATTCGTCATCACCATGTGCATGTATTGGTACCTGTAGCAACTGCAACTAATAAGTCTCCTAACAGTCACATAGATGTAAACTGCTGGTCTGCATCGGCTGCATTTGCAAGAAAATTCCCATAAGGATCTTTTGTTTGGTTTTTTAATCTAAAATTGTTACAAAACACTTGCCTGATATTTCCAATATTTTACATTTCATTATATTATGGCATTGTTTGAACTGATAAACAAGGATTTGAAAACTACAGTCTGTTGTGGACAATGCAGTGTTTTTATAATACAAACTTACCGAACTCAATGCAGTCACTTCCCGCAATGTGTCTCATGAAATTGCACAACAGAGGAAAACATGTATAAAGCACAGGGTGAAGGTAGATCACACAATGTGTATTCTTCAGTAAAAAGAAAATCTCATTTTAGAAATCAGATAATGATGAGTCTTCAAGACCTGTGCAGTTAATATACTTCCAGATTTTACTGTAATAAGGATAATTCAGTCCCTGAGAGTATAACTATCCAGGGAGTATTATATTAATACTGTGTACAGTCCTATTTTATAATGTGTTGAGGGCATTTACTTACCCCCAGAGTCTCTGTCTATGGAGAAAAATAGGAACATCAACAAGATGGAAATTATTGTTGTTAAACCTCTGTATTAACCTAATGAAATATGCCGGATATATATATATATATATATATATATATATATATATATATATATATACACAAGTTAACCCGTGCATGATACTCATGCATTATAGTCAAATCAAGCTACTTAAGGTGTTAAAAAGGTTATTGTCATGCATTTGGGCCATAGCCCAGGCCTCCTCAGGGGAAGAGCATTACTTCCCGATGTAAGCGCCCTTTTTTAACGTGGTTTTGTCCACATGTCACCACCTCATCATTCTTCTCCATCACCTCATCCTTCATTTTCATCGCCACATCTATCGAGATGTCTATCCAGACACAGGGATCTCTCTCAGCGGTCCTGAGTATCACACTCCTCTCACTCTGTCACCCCCGGCAACCACCAACCACTCCCCACTGTCACCCCCGGCAACCACCAACCACTCCCAACTGTCACTTCTCCTTCAAGAAATATATATTTTTTTAAAATCTTTATAAACACTTTTAACAATTAACAAATTAAATTAACAAATTAAAAACATCTTAGTATACCAAATTTCAGCCCTTTCTGAATTTTTTTTTCCACACACACTAAGAATTTAGTAGGTCAGTGTATAACTCTGCCCAGCAGGTGGCGCTGCAGCGTGGTTTTATTTTTTACACACACACACAGACAGACTAGCACACGCCACTAGGCATTTATATTATAGATATATATATATATATATATATATATATATATATATATATACTTGTATACTTACAGTAAAATATATCATATAAAGGGGCTTTTATAGCAACCTTAAAAACATATGGAAAATGTTGTTTTTTTCCATTGTTTAAGCAAATTTTTGCAAATTGATTCTCCATGGGGACTGTGGTCTGCAGCAATTTATTTTAGCGTATATGAGCTTAACCCTGATAGTTAACGCCGTCTCAGCATTGCTGGATAGGGATCTTCGGATCCCTCCCAACAAGCTGGACTGTGCGCATTTGTAGCCCAATGTTCCTTCTTCAATGGCTTTGATTATTAGACGGGGAAGGAACTGTCAATGGGGCACAGTCGTCATCGGGATAGCCTCTTATCGGGTGCGCTGTCCCGGTATGACTGTAATGGTAAATTGCTCCATTAAGTCATCATTGCAAAGAGTGGCCATGACTGATGTAACTTAATGGGGCAAACATGTGAATAATGTTAAATAACTAGCGATATATGCAATCACTATTCTGGATGAAATCACTGCCCGCCTAAGATGCATTTATGCGCCATTGGTGGGAAGCTCCTATCTGGTGTGGGTTAGACATGCCTAAGTGCTACCTATCGTAATCACTATTATTCACCTCCGTTATTAGATCAACAAGGACTTACGTAAGTATTCCAGCTTGTTTTATTGCATATTAACCTAATCACGCGAGTAAAGAAATATAAGTATGGAAATAAAGCAGCAACACTTAGGATCAAGGCTTTAATACGCATTCTGCTGTGGTTTCCTGCCTTAAAATAAAGGAAGCACATATCGCTCAAAATTACGTTAAATAGTATTGCGCTGAGTACTTAATATGTGTCCAGTGAAATTGTGATTAATCTGATAATAGCAAAATGTTCTTCTGGTTCTAATATAAACCACTGATGTAAACTAAGTGACAGCCACAGAAATATGGTAAACGAGAGGCTATATACACTAAGGCAGGTCAGCCTCCTCCACAATATATCAGACTTTTTTGGGGAGTCATTAATACAAAATAAAACAAAATTATAACGTGTTGTCATACCAAGGAAAAAGTGTATTACAAGCTAGAGGAAAATAAATAACAGATACTAAAAATCACAATCATATTTTCTCTGAATTACACCAGTCCACACAATAGAACTGACAACTGTTTTCTACCCTTCTGTATAGGGAAAATTCTGTTTGTTCTGATGTTTTCTTTCATTTTCAAATTACAGTCCATTCATGAGTTAAAGCAGTTAAGTTACTAACTAGTTCCAGACTTTGCTAATAAGAGCACATTTCTGCATATAGACATGTTATCATACATCCACACTTATAACAATGGTTAATCTATGACAATGTTATCAGAATACCTCACTTTAAAGAGATTTGTAAAGAAATGTTTAAGATGTTGGTTAATGTGGGTATTTATCTCAAATGTGAATAGCCAGAGTGTGAATGAAATTTCTGAATAATTATACCTGATCTGAGAGAATAGTTATATAACCGGTAGAATGGGCATTGGATGAGCTGAGTGCTCTATCACGTGATTTAATCTTGTTCTTCTCATAAGAATGTTGAGATGCATGAATGAGACAGATTCACAGAGCTTCTCCTAAACATGTCAATTTAGTAGTGAACATTCTAATACAGTCTCTAAATAATGCAAAACCTTCAAGACTAAGCAATAAAAAGAAGAACATTGTTTTATCTTTGATTTTGATTAAATAATAACAAGCAATTATAATGATCCCACCTCTGATTTAAGTCCCCATCAATTGCTCAGCAAAGGAACTCCCCCCAGAATATCTTCCTGAGCTTGGAGCTGGCCTGGATAATGATGATGGCCTCTGCTGCTGGAAACAACTCCATTATACACCAGATAATAAAAGACGCTGGACTATCAGGTGCAACTGTTCCTGTAAAGATGAAGAACGCAGCTATGCTGAAGATTACAGAAACTATAAGAAAGAGGATCATTGTTCTTATAGCATTGATATGGGCCTGGAGATTAGGATGAGCAGTTCCAGAATTATTCTGATTTATATTCCGGATGTGTTTTGCAAGTGAGGTCACTGTCAATGTCAGGGAAATGAGAATGACAATAAATGGCAAACAGTAGCTGAGTACGTTAATAAGTATTGTGTATGGTAAATTATCACAAACAACCATATTATTCATCGTGGAGCTATTTCCAAAAAATTGTACTTGAGTCTTCAAGGTGACATACCAAAGGGATGGAAGACTTAGGACAAATGACCAAACTCCTGACAGCACAAGGAGATAAGGCAGGAAAGTTGAGAGATTTCTCTTCATCCAAACAAAGAGACGTGTTTTGAAGTTGGTGATGGTGACACAATAATGCACACAGAGAAAGGCAAATAACCAAATGGTGAAGTACATTTGGAATGGTAGAAGAACGGTTATTATGTGGAAAGCCTCCAAAGCATACCAAGCTGTGAACAACAGTCCTATTGAATCTGTAATAAATAAACCAGACATGAAGATATTAACCACTCCCATGATGATGTGGATTACTTCTGAGGTTCTCAGCTTCATCCCAGTTTTTATGCTTTTTGCAGTTAAAATCACAATACTTGTGTTCAAAGTAATAAAGTAATAGCCACCACACCTTCCATTATAGAGATAAATATGCTCGCTTGAACTGACATTGCAGGACAGAGTGTGTTCTTTCAGCTGGTGCTAAAGGATGTGCACAGTGTATGCTGATCAGAAACAGATCAGTGTCTGGAATTTGACTAATGCAAATATAAATTGTCTCTTGGTTGCCAGTCTGCAAAGTCCGTGTTAAAATCCAGAGATTAGTTACATACGCTTTACAGATATCAGGTTCAGAGGTATAATTTTACAGAACGCTGTGTAAAGGATTTTGTGTTTCATGGTTCACTTCCCAATTATGTCAGATTTCTAGGTTTTCATAATTAACACCATCATCATCGTTACTCTCCTATATAAATTGAATGCTGCCCACATAAAATGATTTATATGTTTATGGCTACACCGGATGATCTATTTACTAGCCGCACATGATGATTTATATGGCACTGATCACAAAGCATGTTGGCCACTTAGAATAATTTATAGGACCATTTATATGCTAACAACACTGGAAGATTTATACATTTATTTAGATTAATAAACATTATTTATATGCTTGCAACACATATTGATTTAGCTGTTGATCATTCCAGCTCATTTATATACTTGTGGGTGGAGGTGGCCAATCATACATCATGTTTGACTTAATTGATCTTGGCTACACTGGCGGCTTTACATGATTATCACAAATAATGATTTAGATGCTAATCACAACGGATGATTCATATGTTACTGGCCAGAAACAGCAGGCACTAGAATAGGATGATTTATACTCTGGACAAATAGGATATTTTAGATTTTAAATACGGGCGCAGCATTAGTGGGCATAAGGACCGTGGTACAAGTAAGTGGTTGTAGGTTTCTTTTATTTTCTCATTGGGGCATATTGTGTTTCAGGATTAGCCTGTGTCACCAGTTAATGCAGAATGTATCATTGTCTATAGATGAGCTAATCATTTCGGAAACTAAGTGTTTAAAAAACATGATGATAACTTTGCCTGATGTGATAAATTAGACTGGTCTAAGGAGGTTCAATAATCCATTATTCTTAGAACAGAAAACTGTCATACTTAGGTAAAATTATGAACAAATTGAAAGGGTCTTCTCACATTTGAAATGTGAGACTAAGTTTATTGATACTATAAGAAGGAACTCTGAATAATGAACCTATCATTACATTCCTGACATCTGAGGTACGATGCCCCAGTTTGTCCTACCTCTTGAGTGACAGTGTGCACTCGGATAGGTCCATTTCATATTCTTGCCCCAGTTTAGGGCATCCCAGTGACTGCTCTGCGGGTGTTGATGCCGCTATATTTACACCAGCCAAATATAATTCTAACTTTCTGCTGTGCAAGTAACATGTTGTGTTTAAATTCTTCTACTTGATCTTCTTCACTTCAGTTAAACATTACTCTTACTTAATTAATATTTATTAACCTTTTCTGCCTGTCCTGACTGTATAGTTACCATATTTTCTGTCTAGTTTCTCTATATAGTCAGCTGCTACTTAGCGACTCTTGTATAATTCCCTCTTAGATCTAATCCCACCAATCACTAGCAGTTCACATTTTTGACTACTTATTCCACTATATGCAGGCTGAACGACAAGAGTAGTATAGTGGGTCAAGGGGGCTTGCTTGTTTCTGAGAGTATATTTGGCGAAGAATGATGAGATTAATGACTAGATAAAAGGGGGTAATTCAACAATTTCCTTCTAGAATTGAGCAATGTTATTGTTGTAAATTCATAAAAATCGATAAATGGTCTTTTAATTGCTTAATAAACTGGGATGATAGAATTGGTGATGTAGGTAATTGAAATGTCACTTCAGCCCAATACTTCAGTCAAGAAGATAGTCAAAGATCAATGGTTAGTGGAAAAATGGAGTAAATTAGCATTATGTACTAAGGCTATTGGTCATGGACAATATAGAGGACAACTTGGTCAACTGGAGAAATGCAACAAGAAATGTTAAGCCTCTGTAGGCTTTTCAAAGTAGCAACTACAAGTCTTGATTGATGAAGAAGATATCCAGTAGTTATCTAGGATCTAAATTATCTCCATCTTATCTGTGGAAGGGTTTTCTTTAAATTGTATTCTCAAAAAGTTTGCAGAAGTGAGCAGAAAGCATTGGAGTACTGTTCTAAGTATGTAAAGGGTATATATAAAGTTACAGCCTATCACAAAGTATAGGGTAATTGGACTTATTGACAACGTGTTAGGGTTAAACCTGCCCTGCATCCTGTGAACATTCAGAACAGCTTTGCATTTCAGCTACACAGGTGGGTCTCTCTCCGAAGAACTGTTTGCTGCTTTCAGTTAGTTCTGAGCTGCAGTGTAGGTATGTTTTTGTCTGTGATCTAATTTGAACAATATAAAAGCCCTCACTGGCCGTGCTTTCATTGCCAGTGATAGTGTTTTACACGTATGCTCTTGGCTCCTGTATCCTGACCTGTTTTGTTCCTGTCCCTGCACCAGTTCCTGCTTCAATAGTTATTGTATCCTAATTGCTGGACTGAACCATATAGTTTTGCTGGTTCTGTCTTTGCTCATTCTTGACTACTGAAACCTGGCTGCTTTTTTTTTCGGCATTGTTTCTATTGTTCTCCTATCTTTTTACCAGCATTTTGAACTCTTTAATAAATCACATTTTTTGTTTGTAACTACTGTGACAAAACGAGTTTGATATCACCTTAACCAGCCTGTCCCTAGTTTCTCACAACATGTACTTCTTATAGCCCTGTTAGTGTTCCCCAGCTCACCAGAGTGGGAGTGCAGTGTTTCATTACATGGGGACAAGGGGACATTGTAGTCATGTCTATATAGGAGATTTATTCTCTTTTTATTTATTAATGTGTTACTTATTGTAAAAATGTATATTGTTGATATTGCAGTGCTACTGTTATACATTGTTTTTAAATTAAAGCAAGGTGGGTTAAGGGTAAGGATCATGTGGGGTCCAGTTACATGGTGCAGGTGAGGGGGTGGTAGCTGCATTAATCCCCTTCCTGTATCTACAAGTAAACCTGATCAGCTGAGTGCTAGTTTGGGATGAAAAAGTTTGCAAGGGGTTTATACTTAATCATCTTGGCCTTGCACCTTAATTAACCTGAGTATGTTCCCATTGTCTGAGGTTGTACTCAGCCAGACATCTTAGTGTCAGCCCGGCAGGGAACCAAGGGATGTATTAGGTAACAGCCCTTAATAAAAGTTATAATTTTATTTATATTAATTCTTAATTGCATTTACAACTAGTGGATTTGGAAGTAAGACTGCCACAGCGCAGTAGTTCACTGCTTTATTTATACATTTTCAAAAGAGCGCAATACTCTTTTCTACGGAGCAGAGGGACTTCTTTTCTAATCCATTTTATGAATTAAATAAATACTTCTGAACTGCATATCCCCAGCACCCAAGGATTTATTAGGAGAGTCATTACATGTCAAGGGTACCCTATCCAATCAAATTATTATAGAATTACTGGGGAAAATGCACAGCGGAGGTCATCGTTACTTCAACCCAGTGTCCCCTCTAAAGAAAAAAATCACTCAACTTTTACCAAGAGGGAAGAATGCAACCATTCTGTAAAAAACTTTTAGCCAGTCAAAAAATGCATACACAAGTACCTATAGCATCAGTCAGATGCGCTAGGTACTTATAGTAAGCCTAAACAAAAGTCCTTGACTAGTCCTAGACAAGATATTGGTTTGGGGTTGCCTAATTGATAATGTCACTCTGCCCAGAAGTTTACAGCCGTAGAAAAGATATTGCCAGTCTAGATATGGATAAGATAGGAGTAGAAAATATCTTATTAAATAATTATGTTTGCCCCATACATTGAAATATATCCACTATAGGATCACACACTTACCATGTTTATATAAAATAGTGACTAGAATCTGAACCCGAGGATGGTAATGTAGACCAGAGTCATTGTGAATTAACCATGGGAGTGAACAAGATAAGGAGTGGCAAAAAATATTTGATTGCATTTTCTACCAATCTCAGAAACGTAGCCCATGCTTTCAGTGTTCGGGGTGTTTACCGGTTTTGCAGGGTTTGCACCACAAGTGGTCTCACAATTTTCACACGGTCACAGTTTTGTATAGATATTTTTATAGTTATATTTTACTTTAACCAGAAAACATATGTAAAACCACTATTAATTGTCAGTCAATGTCATTACTGTGAACCACAAAACAATCACATATGTAGATGGATCTCCATCTCTAGGGATATAGGGCATGATCCAATGCTCTTGAACAGTAGAGGATGCACCGGATCACACGACACAAACCTTACCGATTCCACTGTATTAGTGTGAGGCAAACTGTGTGATCAACTCTCCATCAGGTCCAGTACTAGATTACACAGTGTAAATATCAATAGACATATGACCCAAAGATCCACGAATGGCACCAATAGAGCCATCTGCTTTGCTTCTCTTGTAAACAATTGCAAATGGTCATTTATTTAGTTTTCATAGCAGATAATTTAAAAATATTGAATACAGTTTAAATTGTTTATATATCCTGGAAAATACAGCTTTATAAGTACATTATAAATGCAAACTGTAGTTATAGATGGCAACAGTTTAGGTCAGCTCTGCACCAATTAACCAGTTAAATATAGTGGATAAGTAAACTCTATATTCACAGCTTCAACTTCACAGAGAGGAAATCTGATGGAAAATAAAAATAAACATATAGGGCCTGATTTATCTAGACACGCAGAAGAACGTCATGTAAGATTTTATTTTTTTAAATGTACGTAATTTTGAAGAAACCTCTCCTGAATAATACGGGGGTAGGTACGCTCTGTATATACAGCACCTGCCATATTCAGACAACCACAACACACTGCAGGAGATGAACAATACAGATCTGCAATGTAAAATCCCATCAGAATACACAGAAAAAATATTCAATTATTGTCACCTGCTAATATTTCTTTTTTATTATCACCAAATCCATTTATCGGGTTGTTCTCAATGACTACTGTATATTAAATGACTTTGTACAGCTGCTCCTCATTGCAAACACATGTTGTAGCATGCATACACATCCATCATCACTATCAGTCAGTGCTTACACCTGATCTGTAGTTGGTGCAAATGATAGGACTGAAAAACACTGACTTTAGAGATACCCAGAGCTTGAATCAGACTCTGGTGCATGTGCTTGGCCTCAGCATCCCTTTACTGTACATTAGTCCCTTACCTTCCCTGATTCGCCCTTCAAATTGTAGGCATTAAGAAGTGTCATTTACGTATGAGCATGAATTACATTTTTGGCTTGTCTCATGTTTGCGCATGCGCACAGCGATAATGTGCAAAATACCACATGTAAATAGACTAATGGTTAATTGATCTGGCCCATTGTTTACAACACAATAAAGGGAAGAAAATCTTTATTTTAGAATCATGATGAAAGTCTTGGCACAAAGAATTTAATTTTGGACAATCAGCTAAAAATGAAAGATGAAATAATATTATAATAATTATAACATTAGCAATAAACAGTCATAACCCTGAACATGTACCAAGGAAATGAACAGAGAATGAAAAAAATGATAATGTTTATATATTAAATCGTAGGCTGCAGTAAGTGTCGTTTGTGCGCAAAGCTGACTTGGACTTGGCTGTGTTCTGTTGCGTATCATCTGATTCTGAGTATGCGCAAAGTGATTTTTTGCGAACGAAGTGCACTAAACCAGCTGATACATTCCTTAATGACTCAGGCTCATGATGAGGACGTTACATTTCATGTTACCATTAATTACCACGTGAACCCTACAACCCATATTTAACAAGTTACAACATAAAGCAGAATTGTATTGCTCTAGAAATGTCCAAGGAGGGCAGTAAGCTGGGTACTTGGTGGTTGTCTAGATATAAGTAGTGATGTATTTAGTGCAACCAAGACTAAATTCATGTAAATTTATGTAATTCATGTAATGAGGTTCAGAAATACTGAAATTATGATAGTTCTGGAAACACTGATATAAGAATTCAATAAGTATAACCAGTAATTCTGATGGGAATTTTTAAAATCAATTTCCTTAAAGCTGCCTTCATCTCCTTGTTCCTCAGACTGTAGATGAGAGGATTAATTGTGGGTATAACAATGCAATAGAAAAGAGATATCATTCTGTCATTCTCATCAGATCCATGGGTACCTAAGCGGAGGTATGTAAACATGGCGGTACCATAGAAAAGAATAACAGACACCAAGTGAGAGCTGCATGTAGACAATGCTTTGTGGCGTCCCTCTGCTGAATGTATGTGGAGGATGGAGTTTAGGATGTTGATGTACGAGCAGAGTATGAGCAGGAATGGAAGTCCAGCTCCACACATGCAGGCAATGAAGACAGAGAGCTTGTTGATGAATGTATTGGTGCAAGCCAAACTGAGAAGAGGAGGGATATCACAGAAAAAGTGGGCAATACGATTAGATCCACAATATGGTAAGCTGAAGATGAAACTAGTTTGCCCTAAAGACACCAAAGATCCAATAACCCAAGATCCAGAAGTCAACTGATAACACATTTTTGTGTTCATAACAGACGTGTATCTTAGTGGTTGGCAAATGGCCATGTATCGGTCCAAGGCCATAACTCCAAGGAAGACACATTCTGACACTCCAATGGTGAAGAATATAAACATCTGAGTGATACAAGACACAAATGAGATGGATCTTTCCTCAGTCAGGAAGTTCTCCAGGACCTTGGGAACTGTGACGGTGGTGAAACAAAGTTCATGGAATGATAAATTCCTCAGGAAGAAATACATAGGAGTTTGGAGAAGAGGCTCAAGGGACACTGTCAGGATGATAAGACCATTACCGACCAAGGTGAGGATGTAGGAAGTCAGGAAGAATGTAAACAGTGTGGCCTGAAGTGAAAGAGATAAATCAGAGAACCCCAGGAGGAAGAACTCTGTAATGTTGGTTTGACTATCTCTTCCCATAACCCCCAATGTTCCACTTTATTAAGCTGTGAACAGTTAGAAGTGTAAGTTATAAATCTAATTTTACTATGTAATTAAACTTGTTATGTGCCATAAATATTAAACTGGTGTTTAGAAGTGTACAGCTGAAAGATACACCCAATGTTCATATAGTGTCTTAATGTCGGAGGTACCATCGCTCACACCTCACTTCATCATTTCAGAATTAGAGGGGACCTCTCTCTATTATTCTACACCCAACCAGTCTGAGATGTGCCTCATCATTCTGTACCATGAGACCCTTATCATCCCTCATTTATATTATATTATGTAAAACCATACTTTTCCACTTGTCTGTGTTGGCCTCCGAGAGATCAAAGGGGCAGGTGGCAGTGTGGGGGCAGGGCACGTCAATTTGAGTTATTTTAGCCCCGCCCCTAAACATACATAATCATTTTAGACTGTTACAACAGGGGGCGTGAATCGCATCACTAAGCCCCACCCCACCCATTGCTATCAAAGTGGGCAGGATCAGGGAGGTTGCTCTGTTCTCCCGGGTGTCCGGGTTAACTCCTAGAAATTTGAGAGTCTCCCGGACATTGCGGGAGAGTAGGCAACTATGTGGAAAGCACATATTAAAACTATTATTGTTACCAACCAACAATAAATAAACCTTGGATTTAGTCATTTTAAAATGATTCCCCATACCCATTACACCAAACTGTTGCCAGAAAGAGATATCTCAGGGTTCCTCACTGTAGGACAACTGCCTCCATTGGAGAGCCATAACATTCCATACCTCACTTGTTAGTTTTACATGCAATGCCCCAGCTCCAGACATTCAGCATGTACAATCACAGCATAAACACCGACAACACAAACACACAGACATGGGCACACACATGGACTCACACACATGCAAGCACACATAGACACACAGGTACACACAATGATATACTCACAAGCGCAAGCACACCCACACACAGACACACAGACACATACATATGCGCACACACACACATGAATGCACAAACATAAACATAAGCCATAGTTGCCAACATTGGCAGGTTAAGTCCCGGGAGGTCCGGGGGTCAGGTAGGTGTGTGGGGGCAGGGCTCGAAGAATTGCGCCATTAGCCCCACCCCTAAAGCTGTCACCACCTTTTTAGTCCAATAAATCTAGGGGGCGGGGCCACGATGACACGTCCGTGCCGCCGATAAGCCCCGCCTCCTCCATTTACTTTCTTCAGCCACCCGGGAATCGGGAGAATTGCCCTCTCTCCCGGGAGACTGACCCAGATTTCGGGAGTCTCCCGGATATTCCGGGAGAGTTGGCAAGTATGACATAAGCACACATAGACACACATCGCTTCTCGGCCTTTTGGCTAAGATCAAGTGCAGTTGTGGCAGAGCTGCACTTGGTCCTCTGGCCAGGGGCTGGGATTGCTGCTTTGAAAGCCTGGGACAAATGTGCCTCTGGGAGTGGCGACCCCGGGGGTGCCAAAAAATCACAGGTCAGTAGCACCTTGAAACAGATATAATGTGATTATGTTGGCACCCACGCACTTTTGACCACTTTCTTTTAAGCACTCGCTCTATTCTTTGCCCCGGCCTTATGGCTGGGCGAGAAAATTTTTATACCAAGCCCAGCCATTAGGCTGGGGCCGTATCCACTCGGCACTATTTATTTTTCTTCACATTTGTCACTTTTTCTTTTGTGTTCACGTTTCCGGATTTTATTGGGTACGGGTAGGCCCTTTTGGGCTCTTGTCCCCGAGACGATCTAGGGGAAGTTGTGTGGCCCTTAGGCTCCAGCCTCCCTGAACACCCACGTTGGTCCTCCCCTTAGGGGGTGGACTAGTTGTTAAGCCCTGGGTGAAGCTTCGGTGGATCCCAGGGGCTAAAGGGACCCCCCTAGCCTCGCAGCGAAGGGGGTCTGAAGACCCTTGCCCCCTAAGGGACCTTTTTGGTTCCGGGGGTCGGGGACCAGGGCCCTTTCTTTTTAAAGAAAGGGCCAGTACCGTACCCCTTGTGCACTTTTTTATGGTTTTACACCTTTTTTGGGCACTTTGGGTTTTTGATTGCACGTTCCCAGGCTTTCAATAAAAAAAAAAAATAAGCACACATAGACACATATACACAGGCAAACAGCCACAGAGGCACAAACACAGGCTCATACTCAAAAGCACACATAGGCACACACACACACACACACACACACACACACACACAGGCAAACAGACACACACACCCAAGCACACACACTGGCCCAGATTCACACAAAGTCAAAGACACATAAATTCAAGCACATACAGGCACACACACAAGCACATACTGAAACAGGCACACAGACTCACACATATGCACACAGACACATACACACACACATACACAGATACAAACATTGACACAAACACAAGCACAAACACCAAAACAGGCACACAGGCACGCACAGACATACACACATACAGCACATACACAGTCACATACAGATTCAAGCAACACACAGACACAGGCACACATAAACACACATGGACAAGCACACACCCAGACAGGGGAGGACTGGCACATTTTAGTCCGGGAGGCAAGAATCAACTCAGCAGCCTATTAAGAACATTTTAAAGGAAAAAAAATGACCCAGTGACCAGCCCAAGGTAGCCCACTATGGGAGAAGCTCAGAGGTACATGCCCCCATCCCCCCAACCCAGCCTGTCGCTGCACACAGACATCTAGACACATGCACACAGGCACCAGCACACATACAGAAATGGGCACACAGACACACGCACACAGATACACACAGACATCTAAATGCAGACACACAGGTACACAGACACACACATATTGTGCGTAGGTACTACTAAGGTACCTAAGGTGGACACAGAGCATTTCATGGCTGTAAGATCAATATCAGTAGCTAGAATTTACATGATAGAATATAATTAATATGTTAGAGTCACAGAGCCTATGAAAATAAAACACCTATATCTTCTCCTCTGTCTGAGCAAACATTATGGATTATTATTATTATTATTATTATTATTATTATTATCATCAATATATCCCTAAACTAAATAGATACATAATCACTCTTCCTTTATGGCGCATGAGTATTCTACATACAGTGGGTTTATAATCATTGTGTTAGGACTATGTATAATTTATATTTTATAGCTCTTGCAGTACCTCAGTTCCACCAGAGGTGTTGCTCTACTGATCACTGGGTCAGTTAGGATGTAATTGATGTCTAATCAGCCCCTGATCACCACCACCTGTGGCTGTCCTCTATAAGCATAGATTGGGCCTCCCCTCTCTGTTTGTTACCTGCAGAGCAGCTGCTAGTCTTGATTTATGCTCTTTTTGTTTTCCATTGCCTCTTGGAATTATACCTAGATCTTCTCTAAATCTCAGACTTTCTTGCTATCCTGCAAAGAACCTGTGTTATCTCATATCCTGTGCTCACTTATGTTTTACATTTGGAACAACTACCTGCACCTTATGCCTCTGTAATATCCTATCAGAAACAGTTCTTCCTCTTTCTGTATACCACTGATATATGCACTTATTGCTTTCATATCTACCAGAGACTGCAAACCTGATTTCCTATTACTTCTTGCATACTCTTGTTACCTGTGCTCAGTACTCTGCCTCCACCCTGCTAAGAGAAAGTCCAGGCTTCCTCTGCAGCTCCATGCAGTTATATTTAGAGACTGTGCTTTATCTGCAAATGCAAGCTTGCGTTTCTGCCTTTATACTGTTAAACTGAATGTCAGCTTCCAGTACTGGGTCTCTGTAACTTTACGTCACACTGTGTGCTTGTACAAAATAAATATTACCATCATTTACTAATCAGTGTCATCCTGTCTTTTCCATCAAACATCATACACTAGTTTGTAACACCTAGGAGTCAACACCTTGTAATATTGCAGTGTGCCCCCTAATCCCCTCTCCCATTCTATTTGAGCAATAGTATAATTAATGTATATTTATTGAATTAACATTGTCAGTAAATTAATCATAGGTCAGTACACAGCTATATTTTATGACCATGCACAAAGTCTGTCCTTGTACAGCATGATAGATAGATAGATAGATAATATGATGGTCATCAGGTATAAAATATAAACTTTTTAATCCATGTACAACCCAATATGTCATGTAACAGTCATAAGACAGCATATAACAGACTAATACCTTATACACACATAACTAGCTGATTCATGTGGAATTTTAGTGGAGATGGAGTTATATTATCTTAATACCACATTACGTCATATTCCTACACAATATTGTAAATTATTCCCATTTACATACAGCAATAAAATACCTTCCATACAGTAATGTTGGTACCATGCCTCTCCGCATACATCGCTATGTACTATACTTATATTTTATATAAACATATTAGCTGCTACATCAGTGAATAGATATGGAGAACACACTTGCAGTCACTCACCTCTGTGGCTGAACAGAGCAGCACCTGGGTGAATGTCTGATCATTTATAGTACAATCTCTCCTTGGAGGTCAATTCCCCTGGACATGATCAGCAAAGCTGGCTTAAAGTCTGTTACGTCTGTAGTCTCTAATTGTATAAACTCATACCCAACTAATAATGAGCTGAAACTTGGAGAACAGCACAAGTTGTAATTAACCATATTTGGTTCATACTTTTATTATGAGGTGAGGAATGTTTGTTAGGAAGTGACATCTACACCAAGTCCATATTTAAGAAAAATGTGATGAATACTAAAACTGGACATAAGTAGCTGCTATCACTGTCCATCACATGGACACTTTCTATGAGTGTGACAGTCATGTCAGAGTTACAGAGAGTAGGTGGTCATTTTGGGTGGCCCAAAGGGCACCATGGGAGAGATAGGGGTCTTAATTGCTTTTTTTTCTGTATTTTTGTGGGGCTTGTTCGGGCGGAATGGATCTAGCGCCTGGCCTGACATGGCCAACCCCAGAATCAAATAAGCCCCATTGACATCATCATCATCATCAACATTTATTTATTTAGCACCAGCAATTTCCATAGCGCTTTGCAATTGGGAACAAACATTAATAAGACAATACTGGGTAATACAGACAGAGAGGAAAGAGAACCCTGCTCGCAAGCTTACAATCTATAGGACAATGGGAGTTTGAAACAACAGTGCATGTGCTACATCATATTGCACAATGGACCAGATAGAATGCAAAGGTAAAAGTATTGAGTGGGCTGTGTGTGTGGAAATGTTGGTCAGAGGGCTAATGTCTTGTGTTAGCTGTGTAGAGGGTGGTAATAGGGTAATCTAGGGAGATTAAGATGGTGGTTGAGGAACATCATAAGCTTGTCTGAAGAGGTGGCTTTTCAGAGAACGCTTGAAGGTTAGAAGACTAAAGGAAAGTCTTACTGTGCGAGGGAGGGAATTCCAGAAATTGGGTGCAGCCCCGAAAAAGTCCTGTAACCGAGAATGGGAGGATGTGATGAGAGTGGAAGAGAGACGTAGATCTTGTGCAGAACGGAGGTGTTGAGTAGGGAGATATTTTGAGACAAGTGAGGAAATGTATGTCGGTGCAATTTTTTTGACGGCCTTGTAGAAGAATTTTATATTGGATACGTTGAAATACAGGCAACCAATGTAGAGACTGACAGAGTGGCTCAGTAGAGGAAGAACGGTTTGCAAGGAAAATGAATTTAGCCGCTGCGTGCAAAATAGATTGTAAGGGTTCAAGTCTGACTTTGGGGAGACCAGTAAGGAGGGAATTGCAATAGTCGATGTGGGAGATGATGAGTGCATGAATTAATGTTTTTGCGGTGTCTTGTGTCAGATATGTGCGTATTCTGGAAATGTTTTTTAGGTGTATGTTACATGATTTAGATATAGAGTTGATTGCATTGACATCACAAAATTTGTGTGAACCTCAATGCAGAAAGACAGTGTAAAGAGACAGAGTTCATTTTGAATGCTATGTACAGACAATTAGAAGGCCAGGACACTAATGAATGTCCTGGGCACAGAGCTGGAACTGGCATTTGTCACTTATAGGCTGGCTCCAATGTTAGATGGAAGGGTCCTCGTTGCAACCAGACAAGTCAGAGGTGCTGTCTATACACATAAAGAGGACAGAACGTGAACATTTAAGCTTTAAGAAACTCCAAGTGGCCAATATTTGACTCATTAGCTTTCATTTTGTGTTGAAGTCCATAGTCTTCAATGTTCAAGGAAGACGATTCATTCTTGAACGTGGCTTATGTTTGCAATATAAAGCACAACATTTCAACATTTCAGTAACAATGTTTTGAATTTAATACCTTGAAACATTACTCTGATATCCTCCATCTTTGCTCTATTGCCATATTTATTTGCAATTTCTATTGTGACGCAGCACATATAACACACACACATTACGACAGATCCTCTGTCACATTATTTGTCGTAGTTCCCAACAGCTGTTTCTAATTAGATTTGACACATGTAAAGGATAAGACCACACGTGGGGACTTCTTTTTAAGGGGCAATAAACAAAAATGAAAAATATACCAAAGTAGTGTATTTTTTTTAATATAACCTCAACCCTATGTTATTGTTTGATAGACAAACCCTCTAGCAGCCCCCTTGGTATATATTGTGATTAAAACCCCAAAGAAAATTTTAAAAAGATAGAAATTTCCTTGAATTCATCACCCTTTCTAAATTCTTAATTATTCTTATTAAATATGTGACATGCAAAGTGAACACTATATATATTTTCTTGGTGTCCATAAACCTTGTAGACCTGTTCCACTAGATTGGTGACATACAGTCCTACCGGGACATTTGTGGTTGTAGTACGTCTCTCATGTAGTGTTTCCATATGTCTGTAGCATTTTACTACTCTGTTTGGTAGTAACAATATGTCAGTGTTGCAACAAACAAACACACAGGTTTTGAAATGGCTTTGTAATATTTACACCTTAATTACTTTTTATTTGAAGTTTCTTTCCTTACATCTATAAATGTATATTGAGAACTGTGATATATCTTCATACAACAGTGCTATGATTAAACAAATGTATTCCATATACAGCACAATAACTCCAGGCATGCACGTAGGGGGTGTTTCAACCTAGAACTCCCGCCCTTTGGTCCGGTCTGATTGACAGGATGGTCCCTCCCTTAAACAAAAAATAAATTTTCAATAAATATTTCAATACATAGTGTAATTAGGTATTGTTGCCACAAACTAGACAATATTAAGGGGGTTGTCTTAGGATAAAGAGTCACCATTCCATAATATACTAAAGATGCCGAATTCCTCATGTCGTTGCAGCAAACGGTCCCCAGAAGTTGTCAGGCTTCGTGGACTCTGGATCCGCTGGGAACTTCATATCAGCCGAGTTGGCCTCCAAGCTCCATCTCTCCATTCAGCCGTTGCCACAGCTTTTGGCCCTGACTGCGATAGATGGTAACTGTGTCACCAGAGACTCCATCGATCGCATTACCAGTCCAGTACGGTTGTTGGTAGGAGCTCTTCACTCTGAATGGATAAGTTTCCTAATTTTTCCACAGTCCATCAATATAGTAATTCTGGGACTACCCTGGCTCCGGTTACATTCCCCCCAATTCAACTGGCACCATGCTCAGGTTATTTCCTGGGGTTCCACATGCAAGAATCAATGTCTTTCTCTGTTACCTCCTGCAAGGACTTCTTTCTCTTGCCTCACCTCTACAGCTCAACCTGTCCTCCCTGAGGCTTATTCAGATTCTTGGACATCTTCAGCAAAAGTGCTGCGGAATCCCTACCGCCTCATCGTCCTTGGAATTGCCCTATCGTTCTCATCCCTGGCAAAAGGATTCCCAGGGGTAGAGTGTTCCCATTAGCCTTACCTGAGACTCAGGCTATGGTGGCCTACATTTCCGAAAACCTAGAACGCAGTTTTATCCGTAAATCCAGTTGGATTCTTCTCTGTTAAGAAAAAGGATGGGTCACTTAGATCTTGTATTGATTATCGTAAACTGAACACCATAACTATCAAAAACCGTTATCCTCTTCCTCTCATCTTGGAGCTCTTCGACCGCACTTGTGGAGCTCAAATATTTACCAAACTTGACCTCAGGGGAGCCTACAATTTGGTTCGGATTCGCCAAGGTGACAAATGGAAGACTGCTTTCAATACCAGGGATGGGCACTATGAGTACTTGGTTATGCCCTTTGGGCTATGCAATGCCCCGGTTGTCTTCCAGGAATTTATTAACAAAATTTTCAGAGACCTGTTATACTCTTCAGTGATTGTTTATCTTCACGACATCTTGATCTTTTCTCAAGACCTTGCCTCACATAGGGAACATGTCAAAACCATTCTATTTCATCTCCTAGAGAACCATCTGTATTGTAAACTGTAAAAATACTTATTCGAGCAACCCCAAGCACACTTCCATGGCTATTTACTCTCCAGTACAGGGTTGCAAATGGATCCTAAAAAAAGTAGGAGCTATCCTTGATTGGCCTCAACCTTCTGGCCTTAAAACCACTCAAAGTTTCATCCGCTTTTGTAACTATTACCGGCAGTTTATTAAAAAAATTCCTCGCTAATTGCACCCATCACCTCCCTCACTCATAAAGGGGGACAGGTGAAAGACTGGCCCTAAGAGGCCATTATCGCTTTTAAATCTCTGACAGAGGTCTTCTCTGTTGCCCCTATTCTGAAGCAACTTTACCAACACAAACCATTTAATCTTGAGGTAGATGCTTCCTCAGTCATTGTGGGGACAGTTCTTTTCCAGGAGGATTCCACTGGCACCTTTTCCCCTTGTGGATTCCTCGCCCAAAAAATTTCACCCTGTGAAGCTAACTATGGCATAGTTAAGGAGCTCCTCGAAATCACAATAGCCCTGGAAGAATGACGATACCTTTTGGAAGGGGCTCTCCATCTCATCACGGTTTACACAGACCATAAAAATCTCACTTATTTACAGTCAGCACATCTTATGAATCCTTGGCAGGTCTGTTGGTCACTCTTTTTCTCCAGATTTCAACTACTCCTGACCTTTCGTGCTTGGTCCAAGAATGTCAGGGCTGATGCTCTTTCAAGGTCTTTTGATCCCTCTGACTCCAGCATTTCCATTCCGAGACCCATCATCAGCCCACACAAGGTTCTAGCCCTAACCAAGTCCTCACCTAAGACACCTCTGGTTGGGCATTCCCTAGTGGAAGTCCATCTTCGTCCCAAACTTTTATCCTGGACCCATGACTCCAAATTCGCATGTCATGTGGGCATTAAGAAAATCATTGCCCTCTTATCCCAAAATTATTGGTGGCCTTCCCTGAGCTCTGATGTCCACAAATACATTGCTACCTGTGATGTTTGTGCCTGCCACAAGACTCCAAGACGATCTCCAGCCGGTTTTCTTCTATACTTCCAGTTTCAGAGTCTCCATAGACAAGCATTTCTATGGATTTTGTCACAGATCTCCCCAATAGCAATAGGTTCAACACCATTTGGGTGGTGGTGGACCGCTTTTCAAAATGGGCACACTTTGTCCCTCTCATGAAATTATATTCGGCCCCTGATCTCTCTCTCCATTTTATTAAGAACATCTTCCAACTCCGTTGTTGTCCCTTGGAGATCATCCTTGATCGGGGAGTACAATTTCTCTCTAAATTCTGGCAAGCCTTTTGCAAACATCTTAATATTCAACTAAAATTCTCCTCAGGCTACTATACCCAGACCAAAGGTCAGACTGAGCGGGTCAACCAGGATTTGGAGACTTTCCTCCATTGTTATTATTCTATTAAAGTCATTGTATCGCTTACCAATAAAACATTGTCCAATGCGATTGTTATGGTTCCAACGCACAAATATATTTAATTGCAATATATATCAGAATTTGCAGCTAACCATTATTACACATTAATTATGTTACAATAAAGCAGGAAAGTATAAAAGCACTGAATACATTACATGGTCCTTATAGTGTCCACCCAGGTCCTGTGAATACAGCCATGCTCTCACGTTGCCAATATCAAAGAGAGCTAGAACAAAAGCAAGCATGCTTGTATATAGTGTTCAGATATCACTTAGTGAGGTCTTCATTGGTCCAGGTTAATGATATTCCAGTTCCTTGCAGGTTATAGATCAGTTCAATTGATCCTTTCAAAGGGGTGAGGGGATACCTCCCCCACCCACTGTCCACATGTTTTCACTCTGAACGACCAGTTCAAACTGACCCACAAAGTACTTTTGAGCATTAATCTCATATTGCTTGTATCTTGCGATCGCTAGATGTGATCACTACTCTGTCCACATTGGGTTAATGTTGGTGAAATAAGCTTTAATATGAGACTAAACTACCTTTTAAAACACCTGAACCATAAATACCATTACTACAGTATTATCAATGTATGAATAAACAATCTAATACATTTTACAAATAAATAAATGTGGATTGGAACCTTAAGATGAATATGTAAATGTAAGTGTATGCGTGCATTAATTATTGTGCGATTCCGCCATGACACGTGGGGCATCCTGGAGTGATCATCTTCCTTGGACGGAGTTCTCTCACAACAACCATCAGCACGAATCCACCAAAGTCTCCCCTTCTTCACTATCTTTGGTAGACATCCTGTCTTACCGACCTTTTCTGAGGATTCCACTATCTCTGTTACCGCTGTTCAAAGCACGGTCCGTGACTTTTCCAGGATCTGGTCTCAGGTTCAAGACAGATTGGTACAAGCCGCCAACCGACACAAACACTTTGCGGATCGTCATCGCAGGACCCATCCAGTTCTTCATGTAGGAGACAAGGTGTGGTTATCCACTCGTAATCTCAAACTCAAGGTTCCATCAATAAAATTTGCACCCCGGTATATTGGATCTTTTTGCATATCGCATAAGATCAATGCTGTTTCCTACAAACTCCGGTTGCCTCACAATTCCTTTCATATCTCTCTACTCTAACCATTAATTCTTAGTGAATTTTCCAAGAATCTTTTTCCTCCTCCTCCCATCAAATCGGTCATGGGTGATGAATATGTGGTCGAATGTATCCTAGACTCCTGTACTATTCGAGGCAAAATTCAGTTCCTGGTTCATTGAAAAGGCTATGGCTCAGAAGAAAGATCGTGGGTGGGCAAGAAGGATTTATACGCCCCCCCCGTCTTCTCTTTAATTTCCTCAAGAGCCAGTCTGGCAAACACTCGGTTTCAGAGAGAGAGGAGGGAGGTACTGTCAGGTGCCGTGGTCACCTGTCTCTGCCAATCGATGTGTACCGTTGCCTAGCAGCGGGACGCTTTCTCCCACACCCGGGTTTCTGCGAGCGCATGCGCACTCCCCATCCCGTCCGTTTGCATGGTGATGGGACGTCTGCACTTCCGCTCAGCAGTCAGCGTCCCTGACCGCCGATAATTAGCTCCCCAATTAGGGACCTTGTTATGCGTTTAGTATATCTTGCTGTGACTATTATAGTCACCTATAGTTTGTTTAATAACTTTAATATGTTTCAGAGATTAGCTGCTTGTCATTTAACATTGTTGGTAAAATTCAAATGATTATATTTCTCTCCAGACGTATTGTCATTTACCATCAGCTTTTGTGACAGTTAAATTCATTATATACTTTGTCTGATAACATCTTTCTCCTGGTCGGTCACACATATGTCTGCTTTCATCAGAATTCTCATTAGTAAGACAAATTGTCTATTATCTTGCTTGACATATAGGCAACTCTTGACATCAAAAGGTATATTTACTAAACTGCGGGTTTGAAAAAGGGGAGATGTTGCCTATAGCTACCAGTCAGATTCTAGTTATGATTTATTTCATACAGTCTACAAAATGACAGCTAGATTCTGGTAGCTTTAAGCAACATCTCCACTTTTGCAAACCGCAGTTTAGTGAATATGCCCCCAAGAGTTAACTAAGATCAGTATCGGATCTCTTAATGTATATGCAGTAAATTGAATTTCCGAGGCTTAGATCTAAGTTACTCAACCCGTATCTAGATAACTATTAATTTAACAGTCTGTGACATAAGTGTCAGCGATGACACAATCTAATCTCTTCACTACATAAATATGTTTTTTTAATACACTTTAAACTAATTTTATTCTACTTTGTATCTATATTATCATTTACATCCTTTGTTTATAGCCTTGAAAAAGCAGAGGCGAAACGCGCGTTAGGGTCAGCGGCAGTGCCTAGTTCACTGCCATTAGAGACATATTGGTTCCTAACTATATAGTAGGCTATTTCTATCGTTATATATCTATAACAACAAAGATTTAAATGAGATGGTTTATGACAATAAAAAAATATAGTAGGATATTTCAAATGCTGTAATAAATTAGGATGACTCATAAGAATAAATATGTTTTAATGATAGATATTGGAATGATACATATGTAAGAGATGAGATGAAAAAACATACATAAAAATCTCATCACCGGCTCCACGGAAGATGCCGTAAAAATAAAATGAATTTTTAAAGACACCATTTTCTCCTTTTTCAATTTTCTGTACTGGTTTTTAACATATTCACTTTTACAAGGCCTGGTTTAGAATAAGGATCATTTTTAAGTTATAACCCAAAAAAAATATTTTTATTGCAATAAAATTATTATAAGAATAGCAGACTGGAATGCTTTCATACTCAACTCTAGTTTCTCTTTTTTCATGTTGTAGACTTTTTAACTGTGTCGACATTCTGAAGGTCAAAACTCTGGTGTCAACATTCTGAGTGTCAACATTTTGTACCCAAGAACATGTGCAAAAAAAATTATATCTTTGATACAACACGCTCAGCAAATCTACTAAAGTTTGTTAATCTTTTGCAAACCTCTAATTACAAGCTGTTCGCTAGTTTGGATGTTCATAATCCTCCTCCTCATCATCTAATACGTAGATCTGGCCCTGACCACGCCAAAATAAAATTACTTTTTCAGCCATATCTATGACTATGTCCCAGTCTGAATCCATGCATAATTGCTCGATCACGCCCTTATTTTACATTGCTTACATCAGACCACCCCTTCCATTCCCCCGTCACATCACTTTAGGCGTAAAGTAGTCATAAGTGTCAAAAAGTTGCAGGTCTGAATAGCTGTAATTTTGCACATACACTTTCTGAGCATGAACGGGATGAAATAACACAAAGATACACTATGCAATCGGACATATGTCTTAATCTGAATTAGGCCCATTATCTTTATTATTTAAAAAAAAAATCAAGCTGAGGATTTTCAATTAACATTGGTAGTTGCTGTCTTGGAAGATGTCTGACTTTCATTTATTGTATTAAATGAGATCCTTGAGCGTTTTTTTTGAAAAGTCGCAGATAATAAAGATCTAATATCTGCACCACTTTATTTTATTGAGTTACCAATTTTCAATTACTGTCTGGACCTGTTTAATTTCTCTCTGAGTGATTGCTGCAGTCATGTGGCTTATAGTGTCCTATGTTTAATATAAAAATAAAAATGAATGAAAACACTGCACAAAAATCTTACATGAAAGAACGACTTATTTTACCACCAAAACATTTCACAGATATATTTACACATTTTTAAAAGTACAATAATGATATCACTGCAGATAACAGTCGCTACACCCGGGAATGGGGGGTGAGTTTCAGGAGACCAATTAGCTGAGATCTGGTGCATCTCATTACACAGTAAGACAGAGGACAATAATGAGGATAATTAATAAAATGCAGATAATACCACCAAGTGACCATAACAATGCCTGTAAAAGACAAAAAAATGTTGTAATTATTAACATGTCTCCGTCATTTCCATATAAAGCCAACTACACCCACAGTCCAATCCTGTCACTCAGCCAATTTCATTGCGTATTTAGTGAAGCCAGTATAACTTTATATTAGTGCTCAGCACTTTTCTTATCTCCAGAGATCTATTACATGAACGTTACTGAACTATTTTCTTTTCTTTTATATTTTTCCTGCAATGTACACACTGTGATGTTTTCCCTTTTTGTAGATTTAACTGCACTGTAGGAGGAATATTATCATGAAGCTACAGTGTTATGTTTTATTGATATGAATTCATGGTCCAAGTTACTGATTGTTACTCTTTATTTCTGTACTTTTGTTTATATAGTGCCTCTGTATTACACAGCGCTGTACAGAGAATATAGAATCATTCACCTTAGCTCCTGTCCCCTTGCTAACTTACAGGCTAAATTCTCTACCACACAAACACACATACACACTAAGGTCCAAGTTTGTCTGCAGAAAATGAACCTACCAGTATGTTTTTGAGCTGTTGGAGAAAACCCCACACAAACTTGGGGAGAACATTTAAATTCCACAAGATAGTGCCTGGTCAGAGCAAACCTATGGCTTCTATTACTGTAATAGGCTCAATAGCTGTTACCAGCTGCAACCAATCTCTACTGGGGACATTAACTGATACCAGCTACAACCAATCACTATTACCTGGTACATGTGACACATTATTGTACTGGGACATTTTCTCATCACTGTAACCTATTACTGTGACTATAGCAGTATCCGTTGCCCGTCACTGTTCTGGGCACATTATCTGTGACCCATCATTGTAATGTGGAAATAATTGTGTCAGTGGCCATCACTGTCCTGGGTAAAGTAGCTGGCACCGGTGACCTATCACTGTACTGTGTTCGGACAATACCTGGTACCAGTGACCTATCAGATCTAGGTTAACCTGTGCATTGTGTTTGGTACCCTGCTTTTCTACCTTTATTTACCTTGTTAGAAAGATTAAAGATGTTTCCAGTACGACCCTAAATTTGGAGCAAATAGAAAGAAACATATTAAAGCATATAATGATAACATAAAGAACATGACGCGTTTCCACGTATCATGCACTAATGACATTGTGCTTTGTGTCCTAAACCTCTCTGACTTCAACCTGCTGTTGTTTTCTCATGTGAAATTTATCATGTTGTTGGTTTCCTGGACTCACCTTCTTCTGTATCATCACTACCTTCATCTCCTGAAACAAACCTTTAATCCCCCACTGACTTATCCCTGATCATTAAGTATTTTACAGAAATCCAAACTAACTTGTTACAAATGTCTTCATAATTCTGCTGCAGACACTGAACGAGGCAGGAACACAAACTAAAAGTGGACCATGGTCGTTGTGCCACCATCTGTGACATTGTTTTACTATTGTTTTACTATTGTTCTTAGCTGTACAAAGGTATACCTAGCTACAAAGATCTTCTGCATGTCTGACTGCTATGTCCTATGGTAATGCACTTTACATTTCCTCTTAGAGATTGGAGGTGCTTGTAAAATTGTATTACTTGATTTATTACTTGAGATGTTCTTGCTGCAATGTGAGGGATTTCAGTCCAAAATAGGATCGCCCACGTCAGGATAAATAAAAACTACGCTTCCTCCTTTCCACCCCCTTAATTACAACATTTTCATTGTGTACTAGAAATACTGCTCTTATTTATATGGTAAATAAGTCATGAGTGTAAAGTTATATCAGGACTGTCTTTGTCTCCTTAGTCACATTTATGTATTTTAATATTTTTATTGCATTATTTTTTTCGCCTTTAAATGCACTTTCCCGTATAAATTGTGTCTATGTAGCAAAGACGTCACATCACTGTACTGTGATATTACCTGACACCTTGTGACCCATCTCTATACTAGGAACATTAGCTAGTACCCTTGACCCATCATTGTGCTGAGGAAATGAACTGTTATCTGTGACGCATCATTGTACTGGTGACATTACCTGGTACCTGGGACTCATCACTGTACTGTGATATTACCTGACATCTGTGACCCATCTCTATACTAGGAACATTACCTGGTACCTGGGACTCATCACTGTACTGTGATATTACCTGACACCTGTGACCATCTCTATACCAGGAACATTAGCTGGTACCCTTGACCCATCATTGTGCTGAGGAAATTACCTGCTCTCTGTGAAGCATCATTGTAGCAGTGACATTACCTGGTACCTGTAACTCATCACTGTACTGTGATATTACCTGACACCTTGTGACCCATCTCTATACTAGGAACATTAGCTGGTACCCGTGACCCATCATTGACCCATCATTGTGCTGAGGAAATGAACTGCTATCTGTGAAGCATCATTGTAGCAGTGACATTACCTGGTACCTTTAACTCATCACTGTACTGACAATAATATATAGGACATTTGACCCATCACTGTACTGCGGGCAAAACCTAGTGTCTGTGATCCATCAAACTACTAGGGACATTATGTCTGTTACCCATCATTTGGGATACTACTGGGGATATTAATTAGCATGTGAGGATAATCACTGTACCGGGATCATTATCTGTTACCTGTGGCCAATCATTAGCTGGTATCTTTGACCTATCACTGTATTTGGCACATTACCTGGTACCTGTGGCCAATCACTGTACTATGGACATTTTGCTGTACCTTTTGACCCATAGGTATACAGGAAATTTAATGTATATCTTTGACCCATCCCTGTATTAGGAATATTAGCTGATACCTTGTGATGAAATGAGATCTCCTAGACAAACTGTACCTCGTTTCTCACACTACGGGGATACGTTACTATACTCTTTATCCCGAGTTCCCAGTAATCCCCCAGTCAAAGCAGCAAATGTATTTGATTTATTCAGTTATGTTCCAAATGTGCCAGAATTATGTACAGTGATGTCTATATGTAATTATTACACATTTATATTATGCAGTTTATCATAACCCAATGTGATAATATTTAGTGGAAGCACAGCTGCATTCACATATGTGTATATATATATATATATATATATATATATATATATATATATATATATATATAAACACTGTCAGAGAGATTTTGTGGTACTACCTCACCCAGGTAAACAGATTAGCCACACAGTCATTGTTGGCAAATCTGAATTTCCCCAGATTAAATTACTCAGAGTGTTTATCTTCCAAGGAGATGGATAAGGGTCTATTATTTAATCAATGAGATTTAATGAACTTTTCAGATTATATGGGTTAGGAGGCAATTTGATTATGTTCTCAGTGAGCCTTATTGTATGTGTCAATCAGAATAAACATAAGCCCAGGCCTGCCCAGACATCTTGTCACCCTCTTTGTGGTTATTAATGTGACTATGGTTTACATTATAATAGAGGGTGGCGGGCAGAGAGTGGGATATCTGGATCACAAACACTGAACAGGATCTGCAAATTTATCAGTGAGGCAAGGCGCTGTGTGAGCCGATATCCCAAGTCGGGAGCCACAGGACTGCAGTCAGCGTTAACGCGCAATAGGACCAAGTGTGTTTGCAACTCAATATCGGCACAGACCCAGCAGAGGAGAGTCTCAGGCTAAAGATTAAGCCCCAGACTGGGTATCTACCATCCGGGGTTTAGCTAGTGGGTAATCATATAGCTGCAATTTGCTAATGTTACTATCTTGTTATTCTTCTTCTTATTATTATTATTATTATGTTGTTCCGTGTGTATTTACGCAAATAAACTGCACTTTTATATTTGTACCAAATCCTTTGCCCGAGCGATCTGTACCCACGTGTGGATACCACTGACACGTGTCTCCAAATACTTGTAAACCATGATTGTATTTTGGACGCAAGCTGACACCTGTCACCCATCACTGTAATGGGGATATTAAGCCTACATCAGTAAGTTGGCTATTTGTGCTTTGTCGTTAGTACTCTGAATTCATGTTATTATTTACCTCATTAGTAGGTTCCCGCTTACTTTCCTTTTGTCTCTAAATTAGGAGAAAATGGAAAGAAATATTCACAATAACAAAATAAAAATATAACGAACATCCATGTCTTATTGTGCACTAATGATATCTTCCTGATCTAATGAATGTCTGACTGCTTCATCCTGTTCTTATTTTATCATGTGACATTTAACATGTGATTGGTATGCTGGAGCCACCTTCTTCTGGATCCTCACAGATAATTCTGCTTCAGACACTCAACAAGACAGGAATACAAAACTAATATATTCTGGATTTTATCATCATCATCCTCATTGTATAGTTATATGGTGCCACAGATTGTGTATTGCCTGACATAACGTGCATAAATGAAAACTGTAATCATAATAACAGGTTTGAGGGTAGAAATGAGCAGAATAAAATGCATGGATGCAATTAACAAAACAAATCGCAGGCATAAAAAAAATATCATCATCAAACATGGGTACAATTGAGCAGAATAATAAATACAGTGAAGCAATTACCAGTACACATTACAAGACATGCAGAGAAAATCCGCATTAGAAATGACAAAGGACAGAATAAGACATGACAAAGGACATACAAGGTAGACGGATGATGGACAGATGAGAGACAGAAGGTAGAGAGGAATCTGACCTTGAGAGCTTACGCTCTAGCAGGTAAAAAGAGACAGTAAGATCAAGTGGGGTAGTTTAGTTTGGGGTATGGTGATCAGGTGATTGGGCAGTTTGTAGAGACATGGAGCATAGTGATTGGAGTAGAGGTACATAATGGTGCAGCATTTTATTAATGTACTAAGCATCAATGATGGGGTGGTAGCAGGCAATTCTGAGGGAGTCAGGTAGAGATAATGTAGAAAGGTAGGAACTAATGTAGTTGAGGTGTCTCCTAAGCAATCACTGGAGTCCTGGAGCATGGAGGTTTGGGAAATTGAGGAGCCGGATTGCAGAGCACCTGGTATCCAAATAGTAGAGCAACCAGTGGCACACCAGCCATGTTGTAGGGGGTCTAGACTAATTGAGCAATCAGAGCTGCTTTAGAGCAGTGGAGCAACCAAATAGCAGAAGCAGTTGGGTCACGGCCTCTGATCCTGGGCTGGGGAGGTCAGGAGTGAGAGCTGGGCGAGGCCACTGACGGCCAGACACTGGGGAGTCAACCACTTGGTAAGTTCAGATCAAGGCTGTCCGTGTCTGCATAGATGCGCTGGTTCTCAGTGGCTCTAGTAGGTACAGATCACTGTTCCAGGGTTGGGGAAGCCTGAAACTTTGCTATAGAAATCATATAGATTTCAGACGTTGCCTTTGTCAGTAACTATTTACAGCATCTGGCTAGTTTATGCAGCCAGTGAAGGACTTAAGGCTATTGACAGTTTACTAATAGTAAGGAAATACAAATTAGCCTCTAGAATTATTCCCTAACCACCATTAGTTGTGAAAAGGTCAAACAAGGAGAAGTGGGGAAGGGAAAGAAGAGAAAGAAAAACCTTTATTCCATATAAATCTTCAAGTTTTGACGGGTCAAATATGTAATCCCTTATTATACCTGCAGAATTATTTATCCAATACACTGTTTAGAATTGATTTGAGCGCCTTATGGCTCTTTTATTTCAAAATCCATCATTCCTATATATAGGTTTTTATACTTCTAATCCTAATCTTTAAAAAGGGCAGCTCTGTTCTCCCTCTATTAATGTTATTGCAGAATTTTCACTGTCATTGATTACCAATTAAGTGACAGATTTAGTAAGTTTTTTTAGTCTGTGTTGATAAACCCATTGAAATTTCCTCTCTATCCCCCATTTCTTCTATGGTCGTTATCTATCACTTATCGCCCTGGTAAATTCCTGTAGACTTTGTCCCTCCCCTCCTTTTTGTATTAGCTGGGTTATGTTATTGTCATGTTTATTGTTCAGAGGTCAGGTCCTCCTATCTTATGATAACAGAAAATATCAATAAAATCAAATAATCCCTTCTAAAAATGTATGTATGCATGTATTTACTAATGGACACTGGTCAATTAAGCATAAGAAACCCATCTAAGAGATATGTAGGATTTCCTATCCTGACATGTTTGGAGGTATGTGGTAATGGTCACCAGAATAGATATCTGAATTGTATATCAGAGTGGGGTTCTGTATGCTGTATGCTGTCACATATAAGTCACCAGGGTGGAGTCCTTCACAGAATACTGACAGTAGAATGAAGCTCTACATAGCATATTGGTCACCAGATTATAGGGCTAAATTGGAAAAAAAACAGGATACACATGCCTAGGCACTGAGAGGATACACGGATACACACAAAGGGCCTAAATCAATAAGGAGAGCAAAGCAAAAAAAGGAATAAATTTGTTCCTGGACAAACCATGGTACAATACAAGGGGTGCAAATTAGTTTATTAGTTGCACATAAGAAAAATACTGGCTGTTTTTTTCATGTAGCTCACAAATACTTAATAGATTTATTTTTACAGTTACTAGTTGATCTAGGACATGCCTTTCCCAACTATAAATCTGCCATCACATTTTAAATTTACCGTCACCTCCAATGTAATATGGTTTTGCCCAGGTGCGAAGTTACTCCTTTTTTATGCTTTGCTCTTTTTAATGACTCAGTGTATTTCTCTGGGCAGTACTATATAATCCCCCAGTCCTGCAGACCCACAAGTCAGGAGACAGATTGCATGCACAGTATATAATGGCTCCCGTCCCATTCACACTTTACAGGGCAGAATTAAATAACATGAGGAGCGGGTACCATATGCACACTAGGGTGTGCCTGTACAATTAAATCTGCTTCTTGCTTCACTTTGGTGCCAAATGATACAAAACTATTATATAACTCTATGAGGCTGTGCACTGTATACTGCTCATCAAGACAAGCCACTTCCAAAGTGTTGGATAATCTACTATGACGCCTGGCATGCCTTGAGCACGAAAATGGCTGAGAGCAATTTCCATTTCAATTTAAAACTTAAAAAAGTAAAAGGAATAAAACAAACAAAATATCCTGTGTGTTTTGTCTAAAACTTAGCCTGATTGCTCGAATTGATATAGTCTCATCTACTATATAAATGTTTAGATAACTTTATTATGATTTAATTATACAGTACATTAAGCAATTTAGAATTTTCCACGGTCATAAACACGCTCCCAGCTGCCGTGACTTTGGATGTTTGCTGTATGAGGTTACACATGATTCCAGCCCGCAGTCTCTATCTCTACCTGTCACACAGGTTTTAGACCTACTGAATTGCTCCCAAACAGCGCTTACACCCCCACACACTTCAGGTTTGCCACCAAGTGGGCAATAGGACCACAATATACTGTCCCACACTGGCACACAAGGCTTCTAGTTGATTACAGACTAGCAAGGCCCACACCAGTGAACAAAGGGTTAACTCTTCACACTTCCAGACTGTTACACAAATGTAAATACAAGCACACACGAAGCTTGTTAATCAAATGTGTCAACAAATCACACACTGGCATTGAAAGAGTTAACTTGGTCGAGCTGATTCTTCTTAACAGGCTAATGGATTCGTTAGAGTATCAAGGACGTCACATAATAAATTATAGATTTAATATACAAAAGTACAGGGCATTCAGATATAAGGAAAAATAATTAATAACCAACTGATATAACATACACAAGCAAAGCAGTTTAAATTAAAAGGGGTTACATTCAGAGCAGCACTTACATGGGTTGCATATTCTGGCCAAGGGAAATTGTCTTGGAAGATGGACAGCTTATCAATGTGAATTGATTTTCCCAAAAGACTGAAAATTTGCTGTACTTTGTCTCAGCTTTTTAAAGACACCTTTACACCCTTCCCCACCCCCTGGAGTTGTGGTCTGTGATAGTTTTTTCAATCACAATTTGCATGCTGTCTGATTTACTACTTAATTCTACTATGTGACCTAACTTTTCTGTGGAGCGTCACATAGACCCAATTTTATTATTATTAAATCCCCTATGAATTTGTCCATCTTTTGATACCAAACAGGCCTACATACATTGTATTCATAGAGCTTACAATCATTTCCTTAACTTCTCTGTGGGACTGAATTCTTAATTTGACATATGAGCTGCCCTTCATCATGCTTTTGAGGAATATGTGGTTAATCACTACTTTTTATTGATTTTAAGTGGCATATTTTTAAAATGAACTCTTTTTGTCTATATCACATATAGCCTAAATCAGCACATGGCCTCTTTGAGCTAGACACCATGCTGAGCGGTTCCTAGAAGTCTATTCAGATGTCAAAACTCCATCCCAGGCCAGGCTAGATCTCACAGCAGGGGCTCTTTAAAGCTGCCACAGGTGACACTGCTATCTTCTCACACTGGAATGTGCAGAGCCATCAAATACAGACAACAGACTTTCTGTCTTCACATTTTACACTTTAGTAGCTTCAACTTATCAATGGATACATTTGATATAACATATTTACACTCCAGTTATGATTTAGGCCTTAAAAATAACTCACCTTATCGCTTGTCTTCATATCTAGAAAAAAAAAATATAAACAATAATCAGAATTACAACTAATAAACAATATTAGTCAAGTACCAAAATCAAAATGGTAAGATATACAAAGAAGAATTTATGTAGAAAATATTATACTGTTTATTGTGCAGTGAATCTCTGGAAATGTTTCCACTTTTCCACACACCTGGGTCAACTTTTAGGCTGCTGTGGCATTTTCAGAGTATGCATGGACTACAATGCACGTTGGCAACGCCATACAAACCTACTGATTAAATCCAGGGCATTTTGTAGCACACATAATCTAAGCTTCGCAACTGACCTCCAGAGAGGGGTACTTAGTAATATTGTCAGAGGTCTTAATTTTACCCTAATGAGGTAATTGCATATTTGATACATTGTATACATTATAATGAATTATAAATGTATATTTTTTATTTTTTATGAAAATTCATATGGAAAGTTAAAATGAATTGTTGCTAAATGTGAACATTAAAATGGAACAAAACCTGAAGAAAAACAAACAGAACTAAGCAGCAGCGGAACTAGCGAGCTGTGGGTCCCGATGCAGAGAGGCGGGGAAGAGGGAACCAGGGCCCACAGCTCGCTAGTTCCGCATCTGCCATGCAGCGGGCCCCATTAACTCCATGGGCCCTGGTGCACAGCACCTACCGCACCAATGGTAGTTCTGCCACTGGAACTAAGTGTGCTATCCTGAGTTTCACTGATAGGCTGACCAGCATTAGTGGTCAAGGAGAACAGGTTCCTGTGGTTATGGCCCTTCACTGAGAAGCTCTGTTGGAGAGATACATGTTCTCCACTTGTACAGCTGACCTATAAGCCATAGCAGAAGCTGCAGGCAGTGGAACATTTTTTACATCTCTCTAATATCTCATCAGAAGATTACGGATTAAGATTACATGATTTCATTTTCTGGTATGACATGCCTCCCCAAATGTGAATACTTCTTTTTTTGTTTTTTTTTTATTTAAGAGGGGTTGTTTTGTTGTGCCCTGCCTGTGTCTATGTTATTTTAAAGTGGTGGTGCCATGATCAACCAAATTTACATTTGAAGTTTGTATTCCCAGTCAATGAGAGGATTGTTAATTGTTGTCATGTATAATACTAGAAAGAACAAGAATTATTGTAAACGTCATAATCTACGATATTCCTCCATATGTATTTCTGTGAAACAGACCTTATCAATCTGTTTAAAGCTGCACTACCATCTACGAAAAATATTTTACTGCTGTACCCCCCACCTCCCAGTGGGAGCCCCAGGGGCTGCCTCTTATAGATGCCTTCCCTAGAAGTCCTCCATTCTTCTAACATCCCTGCAATTCTTAGAGGAGTGGAAGATGCGAGCAAGAGGACCAATCACAAGCCACAATTAGAGATTGCAGCTTGCGATTGGTCCTCACACCCCTCGCTCTCAGCCAGTTAACCCATTTATTCCTTTATATATGAAAAGATTGTGCTCACAGGGAGTTTTAAAGTAAGTGTTTTCATTTATTGAGTTGTTTAGTTTCACTTTATTTAAGGAAACTTAATTTACAGATGGAGCAAGTTTCTGTGAAATCATTGTTTCCACCTATCATGATGTGCATGCTGGATAATGTAACAATATCTCAGCTCCCTCTATTGTCTGTCAGTGGCAGTGGGGACGGATTAGGTGTGAACAGCTCAGGCATTAGACCTGCTCGATCTCGTTGTTCAAAGTATCCTTCTCCATCTGTTGTCACAATATAAAGATATACATTCACATTGTCAACAATCTCACGCTTTTCTACATTACCTATAGCGGTGTCAGGATTGGATGGTTGAATTAACCTGTGTTGTTCTGAAATAAAATAAAAATGCTGTAAGTAAAACTAATTTATCGCATAATGATTAACAGGAATATACAATACATTTACTATTATAAATGTGTTATGTGATAAATAACATCATTTTTCTGATGTGTATATTATATTTTTATAATATTTTCTAATCAAGTTGTAACAATTAGAAACAAGTTAAACAATTCTGCATTGTTCAGCATTTGTTAGATATTTGCTGTTACATTCAGAGATTTCACATCAACTTGGACAAATAAAACATTATGAGTAAGGAGTGAGGATTCTCAATATCATAATTGAGTGAGGTGTAACATGACAAGGTACTACAAGAAATCTGGCTTAGGGCCTTGAATAAGGGTCTCAATCACCAATGGAAGAAAGCAACCTGGCTAGTAGACCACTGACCTAACTGATATGTTCAACAAGGGGTAAGACTTTTCTCAATGTCATCTATATTATAAACAAGCCTAGAACTACATAACAAGTTACACAAAGGAAACATGTCTGTGGATTAGAACAAAGGCTTCCACCATCACTGCTAAATTAAAAACTAGTTACCAGACCACTTATCCAACTCATGCTTTAAGGTAGATGTGAGGATTTTCTTCATGTGATAACATAAACCCATCTTGTCAAAAATTACAAAGCACAAAAATCAAACCTGTCTAAGAATTATAGATACTGGACTGCACACAGGTACTAGACCAATAAGCCAGTGCATGCTTAGAGTAACTAGTGGAATATCACAAGGTTCTAAGGGGAAACCTACCAGCGGATTTGAACCAGGGCTTCCATCATCCCTTTCCATTGACTACCAGGCCACTGTGCCAACCAATGCTTTGAACAATGCTGAAGTCTTTCCTCAATGTCTTCAATATCATAAAACAGCACTAATTGCAAAGCTGCTAAAAAGCTTCCTGCCTAAGAATTTAAAGCAGGAACTCCAACTTTACAGTCCACAGAGTAGCTGGTTACAAGACCACTGAGCCAGATGATACGCTACTAAGTGGTGACGCATTTCTCAAGGTCATCAATATTGTAATCAAGTCTGGTGTAACAGCAAGGTACTGAAGGGAACCTGCTTTGCCAACAGAGCCAATATTTTTATAATCACTGACAGTAGAGCACTTGGCTATGATACCACTAGTCGGCTCATTCTTTAAGCTAATTATTTACTTTTCTCAATGTCAATAATATCATAAAACAGCCAGGTGCTATCACAAGTTAAATCAGGAAGCCTGTCCAGGTATTTGAAACAGGGACTCCACCATCACTACCAATAGAGCATCTGGCTACTACACCACAGTATCAGTTCAGATTTTCTTGTAAATAGGGAACATTTTCTCATTGTCAGCAATAAATAAAAACAGCCTAGTACAACATGACAAGTTACTAAACGAAAGCATTTTTCCTTGTGTTGTGTTTACTGCAATATCACTCAAAAATAAATGAGATATTCTGTTTTAGCTGCCACCATAACAGGTAAATGCACAATGAGGTAGGGAAAGGAAGGAATACAGAATTGTGTTACATTGAAAATCAGCCACTGTCTCACAAAATTGGTTAATAGCTTTTTTGCTCTTTGATTACTTCTTTGAGTGTAATGAATATATTTATTTATATAGTGTTTTGCATTTGTTTGTTGTGCTCTATATGTTGATTTGTTCTCCCATGACTTTTTGCCGCTTGCTCTGCTATGACTGACACACAGTATTGATTTGTACAATTGGACATGTGTACAAATGGTGAAATAATTGAAACAAACAATAACTCTATTTAACAACATTGTGTTGCGGGGCCACTGACACACCAGATCAGGAGATTTTCCGTATAGTAATAAATAATGTTCAGTAATAGTTAAACTAGTTTTTTTCTTGATGGGTGGACTCAACAACTGATTCGCCTAAGACAACATCAACATAGTTTAAACCTGCTTGGCTTCCTGAATCAATGGATGACTCCAAGCAAAACAAGAATCATGTGGCCAAAAATGTTACTTAACAGCGAGACCAAACACAGGAATTTTGGGGAGAGTAAGAAACCAGCTCCTATTTACTCCTCGTCAATGTTTGAACATCATCACATCAAACATTATACCGCTAAGGGGCATACACACCTGAGAGCGTACAGGAACATGACACTATTGCAGTGTAAGTTAATGCATACTGCCAATCCACACAGTTCTGAACCATGTATGCACATATTTTCAGTGTCGGACTGGGGCATGAAAGGCCCATCGGGGGACTGCAACACTAGGGGCCCACCAGAGGGGGTGTGGCCAGCCATCATAGAGGCGAGACCAGACACTAAAGGGAGAGTGGTCAGCCCACGAAGGAGAGCTAGCACCATAGTGTAGTATATAAAGAATGTAGTGTGCTCATCTTTCTCTTTTAAAATGACAGGCTGACTGCGCACTTAGTTACTAACCTGCTCATGCTCCTCTGGGCGGTTGGATATCCGGAACTCCTACTCTCATCTGCCCTGCTCAAAGTGAAAAACACACTACCGCGCAGGTTCAGAGAGCCCAAACGCGACTCTCTGCACCTGTGTGGTAGTGTGTTTAACGGGAGTGTTTGGCAAAAACGGGGAGGGGGGGGGAGGAGTTGCGCTCTACCCCTACTGTTGCAAGAGCAGCATTAACACAGGTTATCCCTCTCTACGAACTTATAATATACTGAAAGTTAAGCGCTCATTGACTTATGTATTATTCCAAGTGTAATGCTAATAATAAAATTTGTATTCTTTTATCTTGAATACAATTCGTATTTTTCTATATCTTGTATTAGGCTGTGAGCAAGAGGCTCGGTTCAATTAGTGGGATAACATTTAATGTTAGTTTTATCACAATTTATTGAATCCTGGTTAAAATACATAAAAATACATTAATATAGACAAATAAAATACTCCAATTAAACCACAGTATTTATATTATGAGGCATTGATTTCTATATACATACATATGGTATGGCATCAATTGAACATACATAAAAAATAAGACAAACCTAGGTATATAGACCTGGACTAGTCTAGCTGCTGGGAGGCAAATGGCAGTGGGTATAAATGCTGCATTGATCCAGATATAACACAGTCACTGATATCTCAATAAAATAATGTTCATAGCATACAATTCCAGTAGATGGGAATTGGTATTTCTTTAAGTCTCTGCTAGTGCAATATAAATATTCAGATCACTGTCCACATATATCACATGGTTATTGCTGCGATGCTTTCAAATTTAACTTTGTTTACTTGCAGTTTCCAAGTATATAGAGATGGTGGCCGGGTACCCAGTGTGCTGAAATCAGAGTATGTTTCTCGTGGTCCGTGCTTGTTACTGTTGGAGAGGAAGGTGCCTGCATTCCACTGTGGAACGCATCTGTCCCTTCCTGTTCTCGCGTATGTCCAAAAGATGAATTGTATGCAAGTCGGGAGTCAGCTGTTTTCTTAGCTCCTCCCTAACAACGGAGGGGGCGTGGCTATAATGTGGAGTGGCCTACCGGTGGATAGTCCTGCTGCCCTGCAGGCCAGTCCGAGCCTGCATATTTTGCTAATCTCTTCTAGAAAACATTTGGAACTAAGCAAGGAGTCCTGGATTAACCTTAGCTGGAATGAATTAAACTGTTATACTTTATGGTATGTGGAATTCGCATCCAACAAGCGCTTCCCCTGTTTATTTATTTATCCCATAATTTCTTTTTATACTTCATCATTTATTTGTTTATTTCTTTATAAACATTATCCTTCTCTCAGAAACCTACCCGTTACAACAAACAACGCCTACCTGGCACCAACACAGATTAAGGCTAACACACCCAATTACCACAAATAAAGCATTCTGGGGCACTTGTGCATCCCAAGAGCAACTCTAAAATACTGCACATAACAATAGTGAATATATGTCCAGATCCACTTAACCAGGTAATCAGCACAAGAAAAGTTTTATAAAAAAAATTTAATAGTGGAAGATGCAGTCACTACTAGGTGTGTAAATATGTAATCAGTCAATCAGAAGTCACACCAGCCCTCAGACACCCTGAATTTATATTGATAATAACTGGTGTATCTGCATCTCACTACGGCTCTGCCTCAGTTTACAATTACGGACACATGCCCTTACTCTGCTTGGCCTGCACTGCATGACCCTTCCCTCCCCTTGTTGTGTCTCTCCAAGAGTAAGGCCGAAGTGCCAAGTCTGCAAACAGACGTACGAGTACTTGCTTACATATTTTATGGCACCTCAGCATAAGCCCCTGTATCTCTAGAATTCACCTATATTGTGCATTTTATTATCTATTCCTATGTACCCTTTTTATTAAATAATAAGACGGTACATTCCCTCTAGCACCTATAAAGAGATGCAAGTGAAAACTATTGCACACTGTATTCCAATCGAATTACCTGAGTTGTACACACTGGAGGATCTCATACTCTCTTGGTCTGAAAGGAGAAATCAGAGATTAATAACATTGGTTAAATCAACCAGAACAGGACCTGAGCTTCACATCATATAATGGGATTTTCCACTTCAAATATGAATTTTACTCAATTCACTCTCTTCCTAATAATAGTACTTTGAAGGAGGATGGGGGTGGTTCTTTAACCTGGCAGGGTCTTGGTACGTGCCTGCAGCCGGGACCTTTGCAGATCACCTCTTCTGCTCTCTCCATAGAAGAAGAGAGCTTTTAATTAGAATTTCTAATATTTGGGTTACAACTCTCCTTTAACTTTTGTGGGTATCACATGATACAAGACGGATCATGACTAAGACATAGTTTTACCAGGTTATGATCTATAGGGAAGACAGAGGATTGAAAAGGGAGACGGAGGTACTTTATCTGTAAAGGGTGAAATAAAACCAACAACAGCAACATGAGTGTTTGGGTAACTCTGGAGCAGTGAGATGTGTTTTCAGAAAGATATAATTTATAGTACTATCCAAACAGAATTAAAGAGCTTAACATGTCCCTTTTACTGTAGACAGGGGTCAGAGGAGACATGATACAACAATTTATAGAAGACAGAATATTTGGTGTCACACAAGAGCTTTTCCTGCAGATGAAAAACATCTAAGGAAAATAGCTCTTCTACATTTAAGAGCATATTTTCATCTGGAAAGAAAAACACTATATGAAAAGCCTCTAATAGGATCTAAGCAGGGTTTTAACAGCTGTACAATCGCTCACTTGACAGGTGCAGGAGAAACAACATCAGCTTTAGTGAAGCTCTTGTTTCCTTCCTGATCTCCCGCTGACCATCAATACTGCTTGGAACTATTAATATACAATGTGTCCAAGCTGATAAAATGCCAGTGTGACATCTTTTTATTAAAACCTATTCCCTTCAATAGGGGACAAAAAAAGTAGCAAAGCTCCGTCCACCCTTGTACATTTTATTTGTATCAGACAATTAAAATGCTTCTACAATAGATGCTTTCTATGAAGGCCATACCTCTTGGTTGTATGCCATGCGCAGATACGGTGGATGTTTCATCATAATGTTGTGCATCTAGAAAGTGTACAAATGTAAAAATAGAACATATAAGATCCACAGTGATAGAGATTCAACAGTTAGAGTAGCAAGACACTACATATTTTCTATTCACAATTATAGTTTAGCTATATATATATATATATATATATATATATATATATATATATATATATATACACCCCATTATTAAAACCCATTAATTTCACAATGGGAGTATATTATATATATATATATATATATATATATATATATATATATATATATATATATATATATCTACTATATAAATGCCTAGTGGCATGTGTGGAAAAAAAAACCAAGCTGCAGCGCCACCTGCTGGGCAGAGTTATACACTGACCTATATATTTCTTGAAGGAGAAGTGACAGTTGGGAGTGGTTGGTGGTTGCCGGGGGTGACAGTGGGGAGTTTTTAACACCTTAAGTAGCTTGATGAAGGATATGGCGATGAAGATGAAGGATGAGGTGATGGAGAAAAATGATGAGGTGGTGACATGTGGACAAAACCACGTTAAAAAAGGGTGCTTGCGTCGGGAAGTACCGCTCTTCCCCTGAGAAGGCCTGGGCGAGGCCCAAATGCATGACAAGAACCTTTTTTAACACCTTAAGTAGCTTGATTTGACTAGAATGCATGAGTATCATGCACAGGTTAACTTGTGTATATATATATATATATATATATATATATATATATATATACATACAAGTTAACCCGTGCATGATACTCATGCATTCTAATCAAATCAAGCTACTTAAGGTCTTAAAAAAGGTTCTTGTCATGCATTTGGGCCTAGCCCAGGCCTCCTCAGGGGAAGAGCGTTACTTCCCGACGCAAGCGGCCTTTTTAATGTGTGTTTATGAGGTAAAATTACCTCACGAAAATGAGTTTGACCCCTCAACTCGTAAATTTAGCCTTTACTACCCCTCCCACGGGGGGAAGGGGGGATGATGGAAGTTAACTGACTTGACTATTCTAATTTTTTTGTCAAATAATGTCAGTATACCAAATTTCAGGTCAATTGGATGAGCCCTTTCTTAGAAAATAGTTTTTTCCACACACACACACAAACTAACGCACGCCTCTACACATGTGTGTTCATGAGGTAAAATTACCTCACGAAAATGAGTTTGAGCCCTACCAAATTTCAGCCCTTTTTGAATTTTTTTTCCCACACACACTAAGAATTTAGTAGGTCAGTGTATAACTCTGCCCAGCAGGTGGCGCTGCATTTTGTTTTTTTTTTCCACACACACACAGACGCCAATAAGCATTTATATATTAGATATATATATATATATATATATATACATGCCATTGGATATTTAAATTGAACCAGACTTATGGCTACTATAATAGATGTTTTCCACAATTGTCTTGCCTCTTGTTGGTGTGCCATATGAAGATACGGAGGGTGTTTCATCATAATCTCTTGCATCTAGAAAATGTACAATAAAAAATTAGAGCATATAAGATCCACAGTGATAGAACTTTAATGGTTAGAAGAGTAATTAGATACTACAGGCCTGATGCATGATGTCTTGTGTGATATATTCTAGTCCTGTGCTTCTCTTATGTACGCCCGTTTTCAGCCGTATTACTTGCCCCAGCTACAGGGCAGGTGTAATTGTCGACTGATACTGAAGACTGACACAGCATCTGTCTTTGTATTAAAATCTACATGTAAGTGTATTTTATAATAGGAATTTTATGTATGCCTTCCGATGTGAACTTGTATTGCACATTTGCATGTGCGTATACATGACGAAATTGCTTGGATGCAATGAAACACGTAAAACTGCCACCAGAGCTCGGGTTGGATTGTTTTAATTCTAACATTCATTTTTATCTACCGAATAAAGTTTTGAAAAAATTGCCAAGCCTTTTCGTGATTGTCCTGTTTGGATTGCGGAACCTAGACTCATATCAAATTCTGAGAGACTTAGAAAGGAGACGCTGCCGTCATCCCTGTGTATTCTGACCCTGACAAGAAGGGGTTACGAGTGCAGAGATAACCGGAGACTACAAGAAGTATTTGAGGTACATTTTGGGAAATCCCTAAGAAAGTGGACTTTATCTCTGCATTCTTATGCTGGTAAGATGGGCTCCTAAGTGCTGAGGAAACTGCGTACATTAAGGGGAGCAGAGCAGCATTTGGGATATATATCCTTTATTAATTTAAATCTAACAGACTTGATAGAATCATTAGGCTCTCTCTCTATATATACACTATATGGACAAAAGTGTTTGGACGCTTGACCATTACACCAACAGGGACTGCAATGACATTGTATTCAAATTAGAGATGCTCACTGACCCCGTGTTTTGTTTTTGTTTTTGGTTTTGGATCTGGATTACCGTTGTGTTTTGGTTTTGGTTTAGTTTGGTTTTGTTTTGCCATTTTTGAAAAAAATACAATTATTTTGGTCTAAAATAACCTAATTTAGTGCTCAACAAGTTTCTTGGATAAGTGAGGTAATTCTAAAGCAAATAAATTACCCAAAAAACAGTTTAATCCCTGGTAGGTCGTCCTTAATGCGAACACTTGCCTGCAAATTGTACAGACAAACCTGGTTGTCTACCTCCTCCATCTTTGATTATTGGCAATGCAGCCATCGTCTTTGGGTGTATATTACACCCTCCACTTGTAGTTGAATAGAAAAAAAAACAGCCTGCATAGACTGTGGAATTAGAAAGTTAAAATAAATGGACCACGGTAGTTTGGTGGCTATCTATGCCCCCCCCCCCCCCGCCCTCCACTTGAAGTTGAATAGAAAAAAAGCAGCCTGCATAGACTGAACAATATACAAAATAAATGGACCACAATCTCCGTTCCAGTTCATTCCAAAGGTTATTTATGGAGATGAGGTCAGGGCTCTGTGCGGGCCAGTCAAGTTCTTCCTTACCGAATTCATCAAACCATGTCTTCGTAGTCTTTGATTTGTGCACTGGGCACAGTCATGTTGGAATAGAAAAGGGCCTTCCGCAAACTGTTGCAACAAAGTTGGAAGCATAGCATTGTCCAAAAGACTTGGTATGCTGAAGCATTAAGATTGCCTTTCACTGGAGATAAGGGGCCTAGCCCAAACCATGAAAAACAGCCCCATACAATTATCCCTCCACCACCAAACTTCACAGTTGGCATAATACAGTCAGACAGGTAACATTCTCCCAGCATCCACCAAACCCAGACTCGCCCATCTGACTGCCAAACAGAGAAGCGTGATTTGTCACTCCACAGAACATGTTTCCACTGTTCCACAGTCCAGTGTCGGTGTGCTTTACACCACTCCATCCAACGTTGGCATTGGTCTTGGTGATGTGAGTCTTGCATGCAGCTGCTTGGCCATGGAAACCAATTCCATTAAGCTCCTGCTGGGCAGTTTTTGTGCTTACATGAATACCTGTGGAAGGTTCGGAACCCTTCAGCTATGGAATCTGCAGAACATTAGTGACTTTTAGGCGCTATGCTCTTTAGCAGACGTGGATCCCGCTCTGTGATATTACGTGGTCTTTCACTTTGCGGCTAAGCTGCTATTGTTCCTAAACACTTCCACTTTCTAAAAATATCACTTACAGTTGACCATGGATTATCCAGCAAGGATGAAATTTCACAAACCGTCTTATTGTAAAGCTGGCATCCTGTCACAGTACCACGCTTTAAGTCACTGAGCTCTTCAGATCGACCCATTTTGTATCACAAAAGTCTGCAAATAGAGACTGCATGGCTAGGTGCTCGATTTTAAAAAACATCTGGGAACGGGTCTGATTGAAAGACATCAATTCAATAATGAAGAGGTGTGGCCAAATACATATAGAGTATATATATATATATATATATATATATATATATATATATATATATATATATATGTGTATTTATATGTGAATAAATATATTTTTTTTACTGGGTCCCAGTATATTAAGTCTATGACCACAATCTGAAAGACTCGCTATTAGAAGGGATATTGCGATCAAATAATTGGTGGCCTGGTTTTCTGCTGCTATATTTCAAGTTTACCATGTTTAAAGGAATTTGAAACATTACCCTTCTGAGAGAGACAGATAATATAACTGGTTTTCTGCTTCTGTGACATTACTAAACGATTTATATAAGGGGCTGATTGCAAGAAATCTCTTCGGCAGCAGCTCATTGGGTTAAAGTTGACTATAGACAAAGTGTAAGTGAAAATCACCAAACACTGCTATTCCCATCAGTATTTATACCATGTATTACAGTGCTGCTTGCCTACTATTTGAAATGGCATCAATTTGAAGTAGCTAATTAATTAACAAATGAGAACATCTTTTTGATTATTTTGTCCATAGTTGAACTGATTAGTTATAGAATGAACAGAAGCTTCCTATAGATCTTTGCACTATTTGCATTTACTTTTGAAAATTTGCCTGTAGAGGCTTATAATATCTATGGTTTTAGGTAGATGTGAAATATGTATGTTTTAATGCTATATAATTAGTCATTTCATATATGAGCTCATATTGGGTATTTATTGATGTATTATTTAACATATATTGTTGAATAAATTAATATTGAATTATCCACGGATCACTTTTTGTTTTTTCTTGAGTAATTCCAGAGCACTATTACAATTATTTTCCTATTTGCGTATACATTATATGTCTGTCTACATACAGCAAGTAATCTATAGGCAGTGCGTACTTACATCCAGAATCAACTGGAAACGGTTCATGAGATCCGCTTTGATTTGAATACAGTCGTAACTGTGCACAAGTTCTGAGCTCACTTTTAAAATGCAACTTACTTGTAGGTTGCATCCAAACATGTATCAGGCCCTACATATTTTCATTTCTTTGCTACCACAACTATAGATTAGGAATAAATATATCTGAACGTTAATCTATCCTCAGTTCCCTAATCTCACTCAGGTGACTGACTCACAATCAGCAGGCACACTAATTAATATTGTCTTCAGTAATACTTGATTCACCCTTTCTTCAATCAACAGGATCTTGGATCTACCTTTTCTTTACCAAATTTTCTCCATCAATGGTCTTTATGTCCATCTCCAATTTCAGATCCTTTTTTGTTAACATCTCCCATGCAATGACCCAGTAGCAAAACTAATAGTACCTGTAATGTAACTGATAATAACTAAAAGTCTTATAATTCTAACTCGTCCCTCTTGGTATTTCTGAATATATTAAGTGTTTGTTAAGCCTTCCACATACTGTAACTCACCACTAAACTTTATAGACTCTATAATTCAAAAATGCAATAAAATAAAGTCACCAAGTCACACATTTCATATATCCTCTGTATGATTGCCATATCTCCATAATGACTAATTAGAGTCTATGCGGTGGTTCCCAAACTGTGCGCCGCGGCTCCCACGGGTGCCGCGGCGCTGTCTCTGGGGTGCCGCGGGCCAGACAAAAAAAAACAAACACAGAAACTTACCAATCCGTCGGGCACTGGGACCCAGCAGCCTCCTCTCCCCTGCAGCTGTCACTGAATATCGACGTCAGTAACAAGCTGCAGGAGAGAGAGGAGGCTGCTGGGTCCCGGCGCCCGACGGATTGGTAAGTTTCTGTGTTTGTTTGTTTTTTATGGCTGGCGCGGGGCAGAGTGAGAGGGATCGTGGCAGAGGAGGGGGACAGAGGATGGTGAGAGGGGGACAGAGGATGGTGACAGCGGGACAGAGGATGGTGAGAGGGGGACAGAGGATGGTGACAGCGGGACAGAGGAGGAGAGCAGAGGATGGTGACAGCGGGACAGAGGTTGGTGACAGAGGATGGTGACAGCGGGACAGAGGTTGGTGACAGAGGATGGTGACAGCGGGACAGAGGTTGGTGACAGAGGATGGTGACAGCGGGACAGAGGAGGAGAGCAGAGGATGGTGACAGCGGGGCAGAGGAGGGGGACAGAGAACAGAGGATGGTGACAGCAGGGCAGAGGAGGGGGACAGAGGGGCAGAGGATGGGGACAGAGAGCAGAGGATGGGGACAAAGAACAGAGGATGGGGACAGCGGGGCAGAGGAGGGGCACAGTGGGGCAGAGGAGGGGGACACAGCGTGAGAGGGGCAGTGGAGGGGGACACAGCGTGAGAGGGGCAGTGGAGGGGGACACAGCGTGAGAGTGTAGAGGAGGGGACAGCGTGTGAGAGGGCAGAGGAGGGGGACATTGTGAGAGAGGGCAGAGGAGGGGGGACAGCGTGACAGAGCAGAGGAGGGGGGACAGCATGACAGAGAGCAGAGGGGGCAGTGTGAGAGAGGGCAGTGTGTCTGGATGCAGAGGGGGCAGTGTGTCTGGATGCAGAGGGGGCAGAGTGCCTGAGGGCAGAGTGTCTGGATGCAGAGGGGGCATTTTTGCATACAACTAAATAAGTATTTCTGTCCTGACCTAAATACTTATTACAATTTTTTGACCCAACTACTTCTAAAACAGGACTGCTCAATAATTATTTTGGAGGGGTGCCTTGAAAAAATTTGGAGACTCTAAGGGTGCCGCGAACTGCAAAAGTTTGGGAACCACTGGTCTATAGTATTGGGAGAATGTTGTTTTGTTCTATATTGTTTTATAATCTCATCTTTTATCCTACAGCTTTCTCTTTTTACTTCACACTTCACTTAATCTACATTCAAAGATAATGTGCTTGTTTCCATATAGAGGTACTTGTCACATCACAGTAAGGAAAGTGTATAACTAGGCTCAATTCAAATAATGTAATAAAAACACACAAAAATACCACATGGAACAAGTAAATTCACAATATCCCCTCACTATAATGAGCAATCTAAGAAATACAGTAAATGAGGTTAAAGCAAGTAGTATTTTAGGAGTTCAGTAAAGTTTAATTTAATTTAATGGAGGTGGGGGTCCTAAAGTAGTAGTAGGACTCTAAAGTGCCATTTTTCTTCTTCCCACCATTTGTATCTCTGGCCAGACCTTCAATCTTGCAAATATATGCTTAGAGTGATTTTATTTTCCTGGGGAAGCCTCCTGAAGCAGACTATGGGTGTAGAGCTATGGACGTATTTGGCATGCAGAAAACACGTATGCACATGCAAATATTTCATTATCGTAAATTACCTGTAGTGCATGATAAGAACATTAGGGTTAGTGGCGAGTGACTAAATCTATTGGAAAGTTTTAGAGAACATGTGAGTAACAGTTAAAATTTGCTCTTGTATTCTTTGGGAAATACCTGGGTTTCTTTTCAGAGATTCAGACATAACACCCATTAGGTCATGTATCTTCCCACATATTGAATTGTAGTCATCTTGGAGTTGTGGGGAGGTGGGAGACTGACTCATTTTTGGGTCTGAACCATCCAAGTTAGAGGATTCCTTCTCCGTCTCACTGATGAGAATCAGCGTCCGGGCGCATGTGCCAATCGTGTGCTGCTCCAGTAATATCCTTCTCTTGTTATCATCACTACTGTCCTCCAGGTCATCCAACAATACAACAACATTTTTGCTATCTGTAAATCGTGACAAAAGTGACAATTAAGATTACATACATAGCTAATACAAATTAGGTCGCGAAAAATAGCTAAAAGTCTGATGTATTTTTATAACAACAATAATAATAATAATAATAATAATAATATACAGAGTGACCAGTACTTGGAAACAACTCATCCATCCTATAAGCAGGGCACTAAGCGATAGCAGCAAATGCAGAAACAGCTTGCAGGTAGCTACTGACAGACTTTAATCAGTTCAAAGGGAGAGTGGGCAATACCACATATTATATACTGCCTTTCAACATGGCATCATAGAGGGTGACCGCTGTATTTGCACATAAGTATCAGTAACAATAAAATTGCTGCTGAAGAGTGCACAGTGGTGGGGTGATGGTGTGAGACGTGTTTTTTTAACATTCATTTATATATTATATACAAGGTATAATAAACAAACATACATAGCAAGGCACAGAAAGAGATATAAAACCTCAGGACAGGCTTACTGAGGTTAGAATAAAAATGTGAAAACAAGTAAAAATGCCATTTAGAAATATAACCTTATAACATGAAATATGATTTGGAAAACTGTTGTTATTTTAGTTCTAAATGGGTGGGGAAGGTAGGACTGCTGCATCTCAGGAGGTAAGGAGAAACTACAGCTGGGGAGAACCCAGATAGACAGAAAGTAGGCAATAAAGTAATGCTGGAAGAGAAAAGGGAATGGGGGAGGAAACAGTTTCATCATCTCTGTAGTTATGTGAGATGTGTTTTATGGTACACACTGGATCTCGTGCAGCAGGTAGTGTAGTGTTTGACTGACATGCCAGTGTTTGATCCAGTACATTCCATTGTGGAAGCTCTGAACCCATCTGTGGCTAGGGTTTTTCAGCAAAATATGTCCTCATCAGTCACCAGAGATCAAAATAAGGCTCATTGGTGCTGTGGCTTCTTTTTTTCTGTCATTAAAGAGATGTTTATATCTCAAAATTAGAACACTCACATGTATGTCTGAGTTGGAACTGGAAGACACTTTACCACACGAGAATAGGTAAATGAGGAATTACAGTAACTATGTAACATATTGAGCTTGATTTGGGCCAGCGTCTCTGTGTCACATGTTCGATGACTTGTTGAGTCCTTTACCTGAATGCCATGAAGCTCTTCTAAGTGTAAATGGGGAATATGAATCTGATTTTTTTTCCTGCTCTATTTCATTCCTAATGCCTGGGATATTGGAGGCAGAGAGTCTTCTGAGAACACAAATTTATGAGCTGGAATCTCTGGAAAGTCTCTGAGTGCGCTTAATGTAAATGCATCATCTTTACCCTTTAACAATTGGTGGGGTTTTGTTGTTCCACATGTTGTGACAAAGGAGTCACAGAATACAGGGGCAGGTGCAGAGTTGATTAAAAAATGTAATCTAAAATAAAAAGCACAGAAAAATAACGTATTTTCCCCATTATGCAGAGCTGTACATGTGTCAAGATGAGTTCTCCTCATCAGCAACGTATGCGCCTGGTTTACAACATCATCATCATCAGCGAGTGTGAGCACCTGCCCTATAGTCTCTTATTGGGCATATTTGCATGTTTCTACAGGTCTGCATGAGCCGAATTTATGTAAACACACCTTTACTGTACTCCCCAATGTAAAAATGCCCCTTCCTCCCCTGTCCCTCCTCTCCAGTTGTAGGGAGTGGTGAGTGTCAGATACGCGCTGGCATAAAATTGTGTTCATTCGATTTCTCCTTCTGTGCAAACCAAACTCACGCAAGTTACGCCACGTTAACTGGCACAGTCCCCACTCTGTATCAGACTTACAGTGCACAACAGGAATGGTAAGACCAAGCAATGTAAACATATGGTCATGGCAGACCAGATGAGGTAGAGTAATCCAATAAAGCTGGTGTAATCTTCCATACAGCCCAGTAGATTGCATTGGACTTCTATGAACATTATAGGAGCTTAGAATCTACCCTAAACCCAAAGGTTGTGCCCAGTAACTCTGCTGCCTAAGGGGACCTCTCATCCCAAACTCGAATAAACATTTGTACATTAGCTGTGTTAATGTTAATATTGAAATTTTTAGGGATGATTCAATCTACCACCTGGGAAACATTGAATAATTCAGACCTTTGTATTTAAAAAATGAAAAATTACATTTATAAAAATTTACACCCTCACTTTTGCTAACCCCAAAAACGTGCTGTATGAGACAGTTAGCACATTATAGACACATTATAGCTGTTACACCTCCATGTATGCTGTTTTAATATCACTTTTTCAAAAATTACAAAATGGCCTATTGGAAATACTCAATACCTTTCCTGAGAGCGAAACATTACAGGTACTAACACAGATTCCAAAAACAATTTTAAATATTCTACTGCAATAAATAAATAAATATATAGATAGATAAATATAGCAACAACATCTTTAAAGCATGAACTAATTCTTCACTTGTCTGTTGTAAGAGATTAGTTACCCTCACCCAGATAATTGGACAGATCTTTCAAATCCTTGTCATATAGAGAATCCGTCACATCTGTGACATTCAGTCTTCCTCTCTTCTTGGTGTGATACAAGATGGCAAACGTGCACTGAGACAGAGCATTGTCAAAGGTCCGGTAATCATTAGATATGTATACGGGATGCACATTCTGCACCTCCTTCTGAAACTTATCCCGGAGTAATTTAATCAGCCACGTGAAATTGTCTTGTCCATCTCTTGAGAAGATCCCGACAGTGTGTTTTTTTTTAATAGCCATTTTATTCACTTTACAGTTCCTGTGAAAATACCATACATATATATTCATTGTTTATCATTGTTTATCATGTAGGACAACAGCCAGAAACAATTCAAGTCAGTGGTATGTATACTAATGTGCTTGGCTCTGTGGGGAAGGAGTCTGTGTAAGTGTTCCATCTAGTGAAACTAGAAAAATAAATATTTATTTAATCAAAGCCATGGAGCCCTATAGAAGGTTCTTAGATGTCCTGTGGATCTAAGTCTGGGTTGGTGTTATGATCCAGATTCTTTTTTAATGATGAGGAGCTGGTAGTGTGAGATTCTAGATATTAGGATGTAAAGGGATACGTGTGAGTTCTGGAAAAACAGGGTGGACGGTGGATGTGATTAAAATATACAAAACATGTGTGTTGGTAAAAGGATGAGAGATCTAGTGTGTGTTTGTGTGTGTGTGATTTATAGGAATACATGGTGTTAGCAGAGCCAGATTAAGGGGGGCACTGTCAGAGGGCCCCCGGACCAGGTACTCTCAAGGGGTGCCAGCTGTTCTTGGCTGACCCCTCCTTCGGGTCAATCTACCTTCCTTCATTTAGCTGTGGATCTTCTTATCCATTCCTCTCTCCCTTCCCTTAAGCATGGCCACCTCCTATCCCCATTACTGACAGATGTCACAAGGGAAGCGCACAGGAGGAGAGGCAGACAGAAGAGTCTGCCCCTCCGCCACAGAGTGGTAGGAACAAGGTAAATGTGAGGGAAAGGAGAGGAGTATCGTAATATAATGTGTGAGGAAAGGGGAATATCTTGATATGTTTGAAGGAAGTGGAGTCTTTATTTAATGTGTGAGGTTTATCTATTAAATGGAAGTACTATTAATTTAATGTTGTGGCTGGTTGGAGGGAAATAGGTCTATTTACTAAATGTATATGCTATTAATTTAATGTCAGGGCTGGTTGGAGTGAAATATATCTATCTATCAAATGTGAATACTATTTTTTTAATGCTAGGGCTGGAGAGAGGCCTAATTATTAAACATGGGTGCTATCGATTTATTGTCGGGGATGGTTGGAGTGTTCTAGATTTTATGTACCCATTTTTTTCAAAATATGGCCCCCATCACTCCAGGATCCAGACTAGCAGCAACTGAGCTGTATATTTGTCTAAAATGTGCCTAAAATGATAACTATATTACATAATAAGACCCCCTCCTGTCTAAAGTGCCCTGGCCTTATTCCAGCTCTGGGCGTTGGGTGGGAATAGGGATGGAGAAATTGGTCAATATATGGCAACAAGGGATGGGAAATGTGATTTTAATGAAGATGAGTAAATATTAATAGTATTTAATAATTACTTAGTTCTTATTCCTATTTAATATGTATTAATACTATCCACATCTTGTTCACAACATCACTTATTCCTGTACCACACACTCTGGACCTCTCATCATTTGCCAACACACTTACCTTTATTCTTTCTTATAATCACACATGGCATAGGACCTCCACATTTGCCATCCCCATCTTTTTCCAGATCTCACACGTATCCCTGTACATCCTAATATTTAACGTCTAACACCACCAGCAGCTCTGGAAACTTTAGTACAACACCAGCACAGACATTGATCCACAGGACATCTATGGACCACATTTAGCAACCCACGGCTATCATGAGATAAGAAATACAATTCAGGACATCATCACTAATAATTATTTTGGAATAATTGATTAAATGCTTCCTGACCACTAACCAGTGATGTATGTCTTGTCAGAATTCTTTCATTCTCTTTCTAAATTTCTGATCCAAATTGTAGCAATGCAGTTTACACTATCACACTGCTTCTGGTCCCAGCACTGTGCCAAGGAGTCATTTGGTTTGTGAGGACACATCACGCAATATGGGGAATATTGTGGAAGCCATGCTAAATTATTATAATGTTAATGTGACTTTTTGATTAAGGGGAGAGACAAGATCCTCAGTAGCAATATTAAATTTTGCTATTGGTCCTTATAACTACTTCAGACATTAATAATATACATGGGGTGTATAGTAATTAGGAAAGCTGCATCAATTAAACTGTACATTCTGGGGCTGCACTAATTACATTAAAGTAACTATATGAAAACTCAATCAGAGGCTTTGCACTACTGAGCTGATTATATCACATACGTAACTGGAGAGTTAACACTCAACTAAATATCTCCACCATGCTCTCTTCTACTCCTCTGCAGCAGGTTGCCATGATAGGAAGGAGACATCTATCTAACTGTACCCTGGTGCCTGGATGGACCAAATAGCGCATTTCAGGGTGTAAGCCCAGTTTCCACTCATGACAGACGCCTCCATGGTTTAGAAGTCTGTCTAGGTGTGAGGAGAGGAACCTACCACCCAGTTCAATAAAATAGTATTTTCCTTTATTTTCCTAATATACTTCTAATTTTATCCTCATTTATGACTTAAATTAATTCAATGTGTGTGAGGGTATATCAGGACGGTTTTTTTAACATGTGACAATTTTGAGTGTTGAAGGTTTCTATTACATTACCTGCACTGTGCCTAGACATCCTATTTTTCATTTATGTGTAACTGTGAAGTGTAAAATAAATGTGTGCAAATGAAAGTAGACCCAAAGACAACTAGTGCTGAACTGTTTCAAAGTTCATCATCATCATCATTTATTTATATAGCGCCACTAATTCCGCAGCGCTGTACAGAGAACTCATTCACATCAGTCCCTGCCCCATTGGAGCTTACAGTCTAAATTCCCTAATATAGACACACCCTCACACAGACACAGACAGACAAAGAGGGAGATAGACAGACAGACAGAGACTAGGGTCAATTTTTGATAGCAGCCAATTAAACTAGCAGTATGTTTTTGAAGTGTGGGAGGAAACCGGAGCACCCGGAGGAAACCCACACAAACACAGGGAGAAAATACAAACTCCACACAGATAAGGCCATGGTCGGGAATCGAACTCATGACCCCAGTGCTGTGAGCCAGAAGTGCTAACCACTAGGCCACTGTGCTGCCTTGCTTTGCAGTTTGTGGATTGGTGGATTCATACACAGTTACAGGGCTAGTGATGTCACAGGAATGAAAATAACAGCAATCTCAGCTTCTTTGATCTGTATAAGATCCATCAAGACTCTGTTCTATGGGTGTGGGAGGAGCTTCTGCTGCATGTAATGTAGGGGGTGCTAACACTGTTATTTTTAACAGAGCTACAGTGGAAAGTGAGGATAACATTGAACAATGTAGCCTTACTTGAAAAGTAATAGTGATAAAGTCACAAAGCTAATTACCAGAAAAAATTATCACCAATCCAACAATACATTGAATAATACAGTCTATAAGCTGCATTCCAAAAAATTTTTGGACTGAAATGTTTTGGATCCTATTCTATATCTAGAATCAGGGTCCAAAAAGGTATCTCTCATGGACTTGCTGTGGTTCAGAAGAGGTCATGTTATTTGATTAAATATAACAATAATAAAGAATAAAATCATTATCGGGTCATCTCACAATAAATATTTTGATAAGTAATAACAAAACTGCTAAAACAAATAAATAATGAATAATCTATACATACAGCTATAATAGTAAGTATCTCTAAAAAAAAGTACAGAACTATTACAATATCAGAGGGTAATTACAATCAGTAAAAATAGTATAGTGTTAAGTAATCTGAAATTATTCCCCGATGAAGAAATGTCCCATTTAGTCAACTGAGTAAATTAAATGATAAATTGCAGATACTTATCCAGAGGTTTGTGTTGTTATCTCACATGTAATTCACGTTCTAGTTATAGTCCTCTGGATTAAATAACAGCACAGTAATTCCACATTAAAGGATTAAGGGATCTATTTATCAAAAGGCAAAAATTCCTATCTCTGGCAGAAACGTGTGTATTTGCCAGAGATAGAGCTTCAGCCTATACATCCCCCACGGACGGCCAGAAATGCTTCTTCTGTTATTGCCACCTCAGGATGGTGATAACAGAAAAAAATAAATTAATCAGTTCTCTATTATATGGAAATAAAATGTGCTAATTTAGCAATAGTTTCTGAATATATATTTATAGAATTTTTTATACTTTTAATCTAATTTTTACTTTTTTTTTTCCATTTAATTATTTATTTTCCTAATGGAACTGAAAGCTCGAGTCTGGCTAGCCAAGTCCAGCATCGCCCGAGTCTGGCACAGTGGAATGGTAAATTAACTCTTAGCACTCCAGGCCAGCATAGCCAAGACATCGCTCAGGTGCCCCAGCAATAATTTAATGATAGATTGTGGAGACAGGTGATTTTCTATCGCCTTGATAAGTGGAGAAACAAGATCAGCCTTATTCCCCCATTTTAATAAATAGACAATAATTTTTAACTCTGATACTAGATATAAAGAAGGCTGTCCAAACAAATATTGGTTGGATCATGGAAACTGTAGTACATTTAGTTTGAGCAATGTATTGATCAATACAATCAGCAGACCTGTCACATTTAGTAAACACTCAACGCATTTCTTTGCAATTTCTTCAGAAGTTTTTGGTGAGGTTAAAGCATTTGTGTTATTTAAAGTGGAGCTAACCAATTACTTATCAACTGGGCTTATTAAACAATTAAAATGTAACATTCTAAGGTATAATATAAGATACCATATAAGATTCAAAATCAGTGTTAAAGTTAATCCCTAAATACTATTTTATGTATTATTACATATTACAAAGTGTTCCGGTACCAGCACATTTCCAGTTTGGTGAAGAAAGGTGCCAAAGTCCACATTGAATGTTGGTTGTATAAGAAATATAAGTGTTCTCATTTAAACTGACACAAACTGAAAGTGGAATACGGTCTGTAAGAGCAATAATCCTCTGGTCATCGTATGGCTCACCTGTTACATATTCACAAAGCACACAATGGTCACAAAGCACACAATGGTCACAAAGCACACAATGGCACAGGAATGCTCATAAAATTAGGATTCATTGAACCGTCTGTAGGAAGACACAGAGATGTGGATGGTCCACAGACACCTTATTGGTGTCCCTGTGTAAACAGACAAAGTGAACTGTCAACCATAAAATCCAATGGAACACTGGCAAATATTTGTGAAAACGATAGAAAGTTCGACAAGATCACAGAGCAGAGCTCTAGTTATGCCTCAATTAGCGCATTGTGTTCAGTTGTGGAGACCTCACCTTCGAAGAGAGTGTGAGCTAAAGATCAAATGAAGGGCTACAAAAACAGTTTAGGGTTTTAAGCACAAAACCTACCATGAAAGACCACAGAAGCTGAGAACGTACAGATTAGAAGAGAAAATAGGGACATTACTGAAACATTCAAGAACTAAACAGGCAAATGAGTATTCACAAGCAGAATACATTCCAGACCTTCGGAGAACAGTGCCTGAAACTGGTGCCGGGACAGTACAGGACGGATGTTAGGGAATATTATTTTACTGAAAGAGTGGTAGATACTTTAAGCTAACCTCCCAGATAATATTAATTAGTAGATTGGACAGAATGGGTTGGCCATGGATCTTATTAGTAAATTACTAGCCTATACTCTATCTGTATTTTATACTAGCATGAAAGCTGTATAAACATATAACTTAGGTAAATATATTGTATGTTCTCTCTGCCGTCCAGTCACTGTATACATGTGCGAGAGAAATTAAAGATAAACTTTGTAAAGAACTCACATTTCTCCAATGTTCAATGACCATAAACTGCACTGCAGAAATCACTATACACCTTGTGATTATACAAATACAACACTTCACAACAATAATACCATTGTGTACGGCCTCTTTAGTGATGTTTCAACAGCAGAACTATGTGCAGATCCCATTGAATAAAATTAAATATTTCAGATACCAGCCCCCCACTCATTCCTCATTCATAGTTTACCTTCCCTGGCAGGTCCCTGTGTGTCAGTGGAAAGAGCTCAGACCTCTGATCTTTGGTCTCTACACACCCAGATCCTACCAGGAAGCTGCTTACCAGGAAGACTGTGCAGACAATAAAATCTTTCCCTCTCTCAGTCAAAGTTCATCACACAGAGATAAGGCAGGAAAATAGTTTCAGTTTGAATGTTATACTAACCTGTGTGTGTTTATATATATTTGTTGTAAAATAGATCATGTATTATACTACTATATATAGCAAGAAAATATGTTTGTGCAAGTTAACCTGTGTCAATGTAATATATATATATATATATACACCTTGGGCATACCTTTGGGTTTATTTAGAGTTGAACACATTTGTATCGAAAAGGTACACAAGAAATCTGTGTACAGATTTACGTTATTTTGAGTTGTACATATAATAATATGCAGCAACTGAAAGTAGCTTTTTAAAAGCATCTATATGAAGATACAATTTAAGTGCATCAAGATACACTTTGCGCATACCATAATACGGCTGCAAGCTGGAGACACCAATCATCATTAAATTGAGGACAATGAATTGTGATTTTAGGGTATACTTAAGAAAAAGAAAATTATTTTGTTTTTTTTTAGTGTACCCCAAACAAATAATCTAAAAACCAGGTCATAGCTTTGAATGGTTTTTGCTGATGTGGGGGGACAAAGACCCAGCCTGTTGAGCACTGAGTCCATAAAAAAAGCCCCATGTTGATAGCATCTTAGCTCCTCCCACCTCTGCTGATAGCATCATGGCTCCTCCTACCACTGGCGATAGCATCATGGTTTCTCCCACCGCTGGTGGTTTTTTTTAAAGTCAGAAAATAGCATGTTAATACGTAGCACTACCACTCCCAACAAACCCTGATTTTGTTGATACTTGTAGAACGTTTGCCATTTTATAATAAATTCTGTACCTTATGTAAATTTAGACAAATGCAGAATTGTGCAAATATCCTGCAATATCACAATATCACAATTTCCCTAACATCACAATGTGTGTGGGCAAAAATCACACTGACACCTGCTAAAGTTCTTACCAAATATAGTGGATCATTATCAGTTATAGTGGAACATTCAGCAGAAACATGTCCGCAATTGGCCTGTGTTTGTTCTCGTCTTTCAACACAACAGACTACAGTGGAGCCAGCAGTGATCAAAGCAAAGGGCTGATTAGTCCCTCTCCTCTGTCACCCAACTTTGCTGCCTGGGTGTCACCCTCGACTCCTCTCTCTCTTTTGCCCCCCACATTCATTCCCTTGCCCAAGCCTGTCGCTTCCAACTACGCAACATCGCCCGCATCCATCCTTTTCTCTCTCCGGATGCCATCAAAACTGTCATCCAGGCACTTATCATCTCCCACCTGGATTATTGTAACATCCTCCTCACTGGCCTCCCCCACTCCCGTCTCTCCCCCCTCCGCTCTATACTCAATGCGGCCGCAAGACTCATCATCCTCTCACGCCGCTCCTCCTCTGCCTCCCCTCTCTGCCTTGCCTTACACTGGCTCCCCTTCCCCTACCGAATCCTTTTCAAACTCCTCACCACCACTTACAAGGCTCTCTCCAACTCTACTGCCCCTTATATCTCTAACCTCCTCTCCATTCACACTCCTGCCTGCTCCCTGCGCTCAGCCAACGACCGCCGCCTCTCCTCCACTCTTATCACCTCTTCCCACTCCAGATTCCAAGACTTTTCCTGTGCAGCCACTCTTTTCTGGAACGACCTCCCTCGTTCCATCCGTCTCTCTCCTACTCTGTGCTCCTTCAAACGTGCACTCAAAACTCACCTCTTCCTCAAAGCCTACCAACCATCTACTTAACCCCCATCTCCTTCCTTTAGCTCGTCCTCCCTTCTCTCCTCTTGCCTCATCTGGCTCCTCTTGTGCCTGGTCTGTTTACCCTCCCTTAGGATGTAAGCTTGTATGAGCAGGGCCCCCTCCCCTCCTGTCTCCATACCTGTTCTTCCGCTCCGTCTTTACTGCATATGACTAGCCAGAGTTTCTGAAGTATTGGTACTTTTTGTTCATTTTTCTGTATGGTTTCACCCTGTATAGTCTACTGTTAGTACTGTGTGCGGCGCTGCGGATACTTTGTGGCGCCTAACAAATAAATGATAATAATAATGATAATAATAATAGTCGGATCATTTACAGGTTGTCAATCAATGTGATTGGCAAACTGAACCAAAATTCTGTTGCTAATTCCTCAGATTGAATAACAGATCTCCAATTACCATCATTGGTCAAGGGGACACGACCTCTCAAGAACTCAATGCACCATATGGGCGCTGCGCAATCAGTAGCACTATATACATAAATGGAAAACTTCCTTCATTGTATCAGCTTCAGTATGTTTTGAAACTTGCGTAGCCTAAGGCTCTCCCTGATAGATCCTATCATACTAAGCATACTAAAGTTGTGATTATAAATTTATTAACTGAATTTATAATCTTAATTTATTTAATACTTTATTAATTAAGCTAACATTTTATTAACATTTCCTATGCGTAACACTTGTAATTATGGCATACTTGCCTACTCTCCCGGAATTAGGCTCCCGAAATTCAGGGAGTCATCCTGGGCTCCCGGAAGAGTAGGCAAACCTCCTGGATCCTGTAAATTGCTGAAATTGATGGCATTGAATATAGGGGGGGGGGGGGACGTAATCATATCATTAAGCCCCACCCCTGCTATTCAATACCTTGAATTTCTGTATTTTATGGTAGGGGCGGGGCTATAGTGACGTAATGATGTCATCACACCCCCTCCTTTCTGTCACATAATCTGTGCTATGATCTCCCGCGGTACAGATTTAAAAAGTAGGCAAGTATGAATTATGGTGCATAAAATTAGGTCTACTATGCAATGGTATAATACTAAATATACGTAAGTCACAATTGCATGAAAAATAATTGGTACAAAATTGATCTTTTCATAACAATATGATTGTGCTAAAACTAAATTACTTTAGCACCTTTTGTGCTGGTTGACCGGTAAGTGAACCTGATGGAAAAAGGGAAATGTCACCTTAAAATCCAAACTACTAGTTTAGCTTAATTCCTGTCTTAAATTAATCATTACAGTGAGGGGACATCAATACCTCAGCTACCTAAATTATACTGGAAAAAGTGCTTGTTGATGCACACCCATAAAGCCGGAAATCCCCACCACCCTAAAATCCCTTCTCCACCCCTTCATCTAATTTAAATCATTTTGTGTTTACATGCAATTAATCCACACTCTGCAGGTAATGCCCCAGATCTGCGGAACTTTTTTTTTTTTCCACCAGATTACCTCTTAGCCCACAAACTCCTAAAATGGGTGCATGGGAGCAAAAGTAAGCAGTTCCCTAGATGAACCTTAACAGTGTGAAGTGTGTATCAGTGTTATAATATACAAGTGCCCCTAATATATGTGTCACACGCCGGTCCCATAGCTAGGTGCCGTCGCTGTGACTTTCCCTTTAAGAACCGTGATTGTGCTTGCTTCTGCTTCAGAGACATTACTTTCACACAGGTGTTCCTTGCTACCTTGATCTGGACCTCCTCCCAAATCTCATTGGTCCTGGAGCTCTATTTTAACCTCCCATGATTATGGACTGTTCTTCCTGTTACCCACGCTGCATTGGGATCTGGCTGTATACCTTGACCTTCTGATTGTCCGTTACCTGCTCGCTGGGCTGTACTTGCTGCTGAAGTTACCTGTCATCTTTGATTCCTCAAAACAGGGATACTCTGCACTTTCCAAACATGCAATATATGTTAAGCTGACCAACTCACGCCAAAGTCTTCCCATTCTGGTCAGTCCTAACATGATCAAATGCTATGCTATTTTATCTGGGCTTAAGGCTTACCTCTGCGTTGAACTGTTGTATTATTCATCTCATGCTGTTGCCAAGGGTTACCAACTATGAAGTAGCATATGTGATTTGTCTCTGCAATCTGACCAACTGCCGTGGGTTCATCTTTGCCGATATATAGATATATATATATATATATATATATATATATATATATATTCTCTCATTCCTGTTGTACCATCAGTCAATACACTACTTTGCAGCACTACTATTATCTCCTGTGTTATTATTATCAGTGATGCTTATGAGCCGTGAACTTTTAAACCTGTGAATATCACCATGCTGGATATCATTGTGTTCTACCTCCACTATCCTCTACTAATGCTAGTCTGGGAGACTGCGACCTGCGGAATAGAAGCAGCGGAGACCATATTCCCTTGCGGGGATCCCTGGTGAAAACCTCCTATTCGTTAGACTCTGCACTCCTGGGCGAGTTCTCTATAATAGAGGCAAGGGATCTACTAAAATTGTTCAGAGCCGTGACAATATGCCAATACTGTTCCATAAGAAAACATGTACACTATAAAAAATAATATGCTCCCTATTGTAAATTCTTAAAGAAATTAGAAGTAGAGGTTATTCGAGTTTATCCAACAAATCTAAGATTTACATATCTGAATCTAGCTTCGGATTGACTAGGAATTGCCAACGCTCCTCACATCTGAAAGCAAATCATAATTCTAACCTGACATTGGAATTGCGCATGTTTTTCACTTCCTCGTAAGTGGCCATCATTGTGCCTTTGTGAGCAGGCGAGGGAACATATAGGAGAATAGACGGAGCACAAACACAGGGGAGGTAACATCAAGAAATTGTTGTTAGTTAACCAGATAAAATGAATTCGACATACGAGATTAATTTAAAAGATGACACAGAACATAGGAGGAAAAGGAGAGAGGACCAGAGAGTCAGCCAAAAGAAAAAAAAACCTCAACAATAATAAAAAATTTAATAAAATAATTTTGATGGATTGAATAAAAGCTTTATTCAACAATTGATGTGATTAGTACAAGAACACCAGAGGACATGTTAGAAAGAGAAACAGAGAGGAATGAACAAACTTTAATTGTTATCAAATGAGTATAGATCATTACCTTGAGGCTGGATATTTAGTCTATTAGAATGACAATTTAAATAAACACTAAGGGGTAAATGTATCAAGCTGAGAGTTTTCCGGCAGGTTTTAAAAACCAATCAGATTCTAGCTATCATTTATTTAGTACATCCTACAAAATGATAGCTAGAATTTGATTGGTTGCAATAGACAACATCTCCACTTTTCAAACCTGCCGAAAAACTCTCAGCTTGATACATTTACCCGGAGGTCACTGCGTGCAATGGATGAACCAAGCTCATTTTCCATCAACCAACAAGATATTAATGAGCCTTGGCAAAACCATGTTGAGCTGTATGGGGCTAATATAACATGTGAGGACAGATTTAAAGTGGTGAAACATTGGAAGCCATTGCATTTAGTATTTGGCCTTATACAATGTCTATTTTAATGATAAGGAGTCATCAAAACTTTCGTGTTGAGTTTCCCCAGAGCTGCCTTCATGTCTGAATTCTTGAGACTGTAGATCAGAGGGTTAATAGTAGGGATTATGATGCAATAGAAAAGGGCTGTCATTCTGTCTTTATAAGAAGAAAATGGTGTCCCTAGACGAAGGTGCACATACATAGCTGTCACATAGAATATAATAACAGAGACGAGGTGAGAAACACATGTAGACATGGCTTTTTGACGTGCCTCTGTGGAGTGGAGGAGGAATACAGACATCAGGATCTTCATGTATGAGCAGAAGATCAGTATAAATGGGATTACAGCTCCACACATACAGAGAATGAAAAGATAAAGCTCAATTTGAAAGGTGTTGGAACAGGCTAATTTTAGCAGTGGGGGGATGTCACAGAAAAAATGGTCAATTCTATGAGAACCACAGAATGGGTAACTGAATATTGAGGTGGTGTGTATAAAAGAGGAAAAGAATGCTAAAAAACATGGTCCAATTGCTAACTGGTAACACAATGTTGCAGTCATCACTGAGGTGTATCTGAGAGGACAACAGATGGCCATGTAACGGTCAAAGGCCATCACTGCCAGGAAAAGACATTCTGACACTGCAACAGCTCCGAAGACATACATCTGAGTGGCACAACCAATGAATGAGATGGATCTTTCTACTGACAGGAAGGTCTCCAGAGCCTTGGGAGCAGTGGTGTTGATAGAACAGATCTCCAGAATTGACAGGCCCCTCAGGAAGAAGTACATGGGGGTGTGAAGACGGTGCTCGAGTGTAACAGTCAAGATGATTAGTGCATTACCTACCAGTGAAAGAGTGTAGGCAAACAGGAGAAAAATCAGTAAGATGACCTGAACTGGAAGAGCCAAATCAGAGAACCCTAGAAGGGTGAAGTGTGTCAGATTGTGGAGACTGTATGTTTCTTTTGGCATGTTTTAGGATATTCTCTCTTTTCACTCAGAGCTGTTGAAGTCTCAACTTAAATGTGCATAAAATGAGTGAGTTAGTTACACAATGCATATACACACTTATAAAATCAGAGCAATAGGCCTGGATTGTCCTCAGACTGGATGTGGTGTTATACATTATAGTCATCCAGATGATTGTAAACAGGATGGTCAACCATGGCAGCGGACATTATGTTTCATGCATCAATAAAACTTACATACATTCAACAGGTTCAATTTGAGTTTATGAAGTTTCCCAGCGTCTACCATTGTGCTTCCTGATCTATTTAAACTACGCAATTGAAGGAGTTTAACATGTAGACTATCATTTAAACATAGCAATAAAGGTATTACAAATATGCATTTTTATAATTAATCAGTGATAAGTTATAATAGGGTCTTTCTAAGTGGTAGCCCATGGTCATGGCATTAAAGGGGCTCAGTCCTTTCCAAAACAGAGTAAACAAGATAATGGGCTTTCTGTAACTTCCAATGAACTTGGGCGATGTTATTGCTGTTTATTGTATGTACGACATAAGTCTGTATGTATGTAGGTAGGTATTGTATGGAGTTTGCTACATATACTAAAGTACATGGGGTACATGGAGTGATATAGTATGTAGGCTGAATTCCAAGGTGCCCCCGCTGTCTGGATAAGGAGGTATGGAGGTGCCCTGTACTTTGATGCCTCCTGATTCTTACTGTGCAGATGCTCGCAGGCATTTGACATGCACAGTACAATTCTGAAGGCCCTGAAATACAGGTTACTGGGACATCGTTATACAAAGATTGTGGGTTTCACAGACATCATCATGAAACCAGTATCCAGATGCAATGCAGGAACTTAAAGGGAAACCTCTTCCGTCTGGCCCAAAAATACAATTCCTGAGTTAGCAGCTGAAATGCGGCTGTATCGGACCACTGCGGACTATCAGGTACATGCATTTAAAGGCCCACTCACACACATTATAATCATAGTGCATTTATAGAGAAATACAATATAAGCTGCAACCCAATGTGTATCTGTAGTAAAATAATTCAAAATAAGAGTAATTCAATCTGCAATAACAATGTCTTCTTCTGTATATAACACATGCACATAACATAATCAATAGATTTTTATATAAGACCTTTCCCAAACATGACACAATACCAGAACATAATAACGAAAAGCAACATTTATTGCACTTAGATGTCACCCAGAAGGCGACACGTGATACACAGACTCCCACAGAGGTTTCTAAACTGTCACCTCTCAAATGATGCATCGAAAGCATCTTATTTTATCCTATATAAATAAATGGTGATGATGATGATGATGATTTTATGGTAGCTTTCTAAATTCTAGAAATGTTTTTTATCCACCTGAATAAATCCAGGATAGTCTAATATTTCCCTCTATTTGAGTCCATTTCATCTAGGATGCTTTCTGTGCATGTAGATTCCTCTACCAGAAATGCTCCAGAAGATCATTATTATTATTATTATTATCATTATTTATTACCTAAACCTGGCTGCACATTACAATAATTTTTTTTTAAAATTAATATTTTTCTCAATGAGACTAATGTAGAAAATGTTTAACATAACTATAGTACTGAAGCTAATTGAAGTGGTGTGTTATTGTGTAATTACAGTATAACATTTGTTCTGCAATGTAAATGCACTGAATATGTCCCCACACAATCCCTCAATACTCTCTTATGAATCCACCTTCTACTACATCATAGTCTGATAAATCTGTGACAAAGACAAACCTATGTACAACAAGAACTGATTCTGCAAATGGTTACATTTAGTGTACACATGTACTGAATCTAGAGAGGTGGATTGAGACAGGTAGCAGTAACACTGAGACAGGTAACATAACTACATTGTGTCATCTCACCAGACCATATCATCCACTTAGTATAAATGTAAAGGAATAATACACAGTATCATGCACACACGATCCATTATATAGTATAATAAAATGCTGACAAATGACTCATACATAGACATGTTCATGAATAAAACACAGTAGCTTTTCTCCACAGTCACAGTATAAGAGGACAGCAGACACAGCCATCCATGGGGATATGTGTATCTCACCCTAACCCAGACACCCACCTTGTCAGAGCAGCGTTTTCTGAGCTGAACTAGATCTATCTTTTATACGATATTTCCTTCAGGGAAGCTGGATACTCATGGGCTCCTCTGTTTATTGTAACGCTCATTAATTCCCATAGACGATTCAGAATGATTGTGTGTATACTTACAGGAATATCCAGAGGATCCCCGAAATAAATGCTAATTGGCCCAAAGTAAACCTTTGTGTTCCCCATGGAAATTAAAATAATCATTAAGAAGTCTGTCTTTGGCACTCACATGCGCAATAAAATGCTAAGGAATAAAACAATAATATACAAAGGAATGACATGATATAATAGTATACTTAGCACAGAAAGTGAGGTGTATAATTGTACCAACACACTGAATTTCCCTGTGTTTTTCTCTCAATCATTAAATAATATGATTTTAAAGGCCTGTGCTACATGTATCAGTTACTGTAAAACATACAACAAACCTTTATTATTGGATAACTTAGTGTGCACAAAGTTCTCAATTTAAGAGGTCAATATAAGTTTATTATCTGTGCAAAATCAGGTATAGTAACCGGTTTGGCTGGTATTGACCATGGCTTCCATTTGCCTCTTGGAGTATTGCTTATTCTATAATAGTGCATCCTGATAATTACATCTCTGTGTCAATATGGATCCTGTGATCTTGGTCAAAGCTTTTGATGAGCCCCATCTAGAAGCAAGTGGTCTATGGAGGTTGCAGAAGAAAGTTGGAAAAATAAATTCTTTAAATATAGGTCCAGATTAGGAATCTCGACTATTTCCAGGATATCTTTGATTATCATCATCATCATCATCATCATCATCATCATCATCTGTTTATATGGTGCCACAGATATTGTAGTGCTTCACATAATCATAAAGATAAGACAAACATGAGAACAGTAAGCATAACAATATATGCATGGGTACAAATAAGCAAAATAATAAATATATGGATGCAATTAACAGAGCAAATTCTACGGCATACAGAAAACAATTCAACATAGGACATGATAGGACAAGCAAGAAAGATGGTTATTGGATGACATGAGGACCTTGGTCATTAGAGCTTACATTCTAAAGGGAGGGGGGGAATGAGAGGCAATAGAAACAAATGGGACAATAGGCAAAGTGAGATCTGTCACCAGGATGTTGCAGAGGCCTAGATGGGGCCATGATTGTACATTTGCCTAGATGATACAGAGACCTGGAAGGTCAGATGGTGCAGAGACCAAGATGGTGCAGAGACCACCATCATGTCCAGTAGAGGTAGTGCGAAGGCCAAGATGTTGCAGTGGCCTAAATGGTGTAGAGGCATAGGTGGTGCAGTGGCCAAGATGCTGAAGGGTCCAAGATATTGCAGGGGCGTAGAGGTGCTTTTGGGTGAAGGTAAAGATGCAACTAGATGTAGACTAGTAGACTGAAGAACATACAACAACAGGGTGGACAGCATGTAGATGTGAGTGGAAGGTAGTAATGGTTGTAGAGGAGTTAGATAGAGAATAGTAAGGTGCAGCAGGTGCAGTGCTTAAGAACTTGTAGATTCCATTAGTTTGGCGAGTGGGCCAAAGTCCAATCATTATGCAAATCTTTTTATTGCTGTGCTTAAATTTAAGTCTCTGAATTAGCTGTCATAAGCAGAGGGAGTTGCTGAGCCATCAGTACATCAGGCTAGATAACAGAGGGATGTTACAGGGATATAAGTTTACAAATCAAAAAATAAACTTTCTGTAGGAAAGAAGAGGGAGATAAGAGTTCAAAGCAGACTTCTTAAGATGTGAAACATGCAGCCAGGGAGAAATGAAAACATCAGAACTACAATATTGAATTATCTGTGGAGAAACGAGAAGTGAGAATCCATTTTCAACTCTGCATGTTTTAGATATCATGCTTATGATCATTCTTAGGCAGCATGGTGGCTTAGTGGTTAGCACTTCTGCCTCACAGCGACCATGGTCTTATCTGTGTGGAGTTTGTATGTCCTACCCGTGTTTGCGTGGGTTTCTTCGGGGTGCTCCGGTTTCCTCCCACACTCCAAAAACATACTGGTAGGTTAATTGGCTTCTATCAAAATTGACCCTAGTCTCTCTCTCTCTGTCTGTGTGTGTGTTAGGGAATTTAGACTGTAAGCTCCAATGGGGCAGGAACTGATGTGAGTGAGTTCTCTGTACAGCGCTGCAGAATCAGTGGGGCTATATAAATAAATGATGATGATTATGATGGTGATGGAAGGCAAAACTTTATGTGAGCTCTTACAATGTAAATCTCTGAATCAGCAGTTATTCCGACTAGCTCTGTTGTCTTAGTTTTCATGACCATCTCGGAGCTGACCTATATCTTGATGGATTTAGACTTCTATTTACATTTCAACTCGTCATGTTCTTTCGACAATAGAGAGCATCTCTGCTTTCAAGGTATGGACCACCAGATGCACTTCAGTGTAGAGTGCCACCCTCTTTGCTTATATTTCTTTTGGAGGTATGATCAGAATGTCTTTACAGTTGAAGGGTGTATTGCCTTCTTTCTCAGAGTCAGATGCTGTATGAGTATGTGAGCACTACGACATTTCCTCCCTTAGAATTGGTTTAGTTCATTAGCCCCTTTTAGACAGTGGTTTAATAAAAAGGTTGTTTTGCAGAGCGTGGGTATGATAAGGAACCTGTATAGAAGTTATTATATCCGAGGATTGGAAGACGACGGTATGGCCGAGTCCCCGAAATGGACTGGAAATATCTCTCCCACAGCCAGAAAAGTTAAATCACTGGCACTGGGCGCTGTGTGTTTAAAGTGAATGTTTAAATGTATTATTTAGCTAAATAAATGTTTTTAAATGCGCGCTGCAGTGCCGGTGGGTATACCCGGTGCCACAGCACTCTATGGGTAAAACACTGGTGCTAGGCACCAGGGACTGTATGGGAGTATATTTAAGTAAACTAAATGTATATAAATGGGATTATTTAATGTATAGGTGCTGCAGCACCTGACGTTTACCGGCATGCAGCGCCAAGAGTGTAACTATGTGCATTTAAAATATATGTTTTACAGCTACGTGTAAATGAATGTGTCCAAAAATAAAGTACTTACTTGTGCTCTGGTGGGCCAGCGGGGCTGCAGGAGCAGCCCGGAGCCTTCACCACTCGAGCCAGCTTGCGGTGGCTGCCAGAGTGGGTTGCAGATAAGCCTCCTGGATTCAATTGAATCCAGGAGATGCAATGCCTCCTGGGGACCCAGCAGGCTAAGCTGCATACTGGAGCTCAGAGAGCTCCAGGAGCAGCAAGTCAGGGGCTTCTGCACTGGGATCTGTTCCCTCTCCCTCTGGTACTATTTCTGACCAGTCGGGAGAGCCAGACCTAAAGGCAGAGTTCCTAAAAGTATTTTAGGTAGGAGATTTAGAAGATAAATATTCTGCCTCAGACAGTCTGGCATTAGGGAGGAGAGAAGGCTGAGCTCTCCTCTACCTGTCAGCTCATGGACAGGGGGCAAGTACACTCCCCCTTGTCAATAGCTACAATGTAAAAAGGTGTGAACTCCTCCAGGCTGGATCACCTCCTGCAAGGGTATGTGTCCAAAACTGTATAAAAAAAGCACTATTTTACCCTGAAAAGTATTATTCCATCTGTAACTTCTTCACATCACTACTACCTCAAACAAGTGAGTAACAGTCCTTCTAAGGACTACTTGAGCCAATAAGACATCCCTGCTTCAAGATCCATCTTTGACACCTACTTACCTATTGTTATTCCTGTGATTTACAGATTAGACTATTCTAATCCCTGTTCTGAGGTTGGGACCCAGCATCTAGTACCAATGCTCTGCCCGCTACCCTGCAGTTCTGGCTATTGTAAAATCCCAAGGGGAACCATCCACAGCAACCCTTATCTAAAGGAAGAGGTCAGGTGTACCAGTCCAGGTGCCCTGCAAGGGGCGTACACTAGCAGCGAGTGTTACCTGGAAGGAAGAAGTTCTAGGGGCCGGTAAAGGAGCCTAGAAGTGGCAACAAGCCCATCCTACTGCATTTAGAGGGCGCAATTGGGATAAAGAAAGGGGATGTTGGCAAGGCAAGACCAGCCGGTCCCCAGCACCACGGACAGGGTTTTATAACATGTCCTTCCTGTCACAGTCAGACTCAACATTAATGATTCCATTGTGGTCTATGTGTAAAATGAAATTTTTATAGATGGAAGAAATAGTGGGCCTGAGTCATTAAGGAAAGTAAGTCAAAAAAAGGAGTAAATGTTCTCCGGGACCAACCATGTTACAATACAAGGGGTGCAAATAAGTTTATTATTTCCACATAACTGAAATATTGGTGATTTATTCATCTAGCACACAAATACTTGATAGCTTAATTTTTTAATTAAAATTTAATGTTGATCTACATCATGCCCTACACCAACTATAAATCTGTCCCCACACTTTAAATTTACCTCCCCCTCCAATGCAACATGGTTTTACCCAGGTGCTAAGTTACTCCTTTTTTATGGTTTGCTCTCCTAAATGACTCAGGCCCAGTATGTTTAGGCTTGCTTGTGAGAGAACAAATAGTTTCAAAGGCTGTGAGATTCCTATTGTTCTTAGACATTAGGTTCTTATTACAGATGAGTGAGTGAAGTTGTAAATACTTTCAATGTTCGCATGAGTGGAGAGATGCCTCAGATTGGAGTAAAGGACCTTCGAGAATGTTACAGTCCCTTACCAAATCACCCAGCCTTTGGAATCTGGAATTTTTCCATGCCAGGAACAATCTCGGCTGGAGCACAGGGGGGTAATCTGGACTCCATAACAAAGGTATCTTGGGTGAGATAAGGAAGGAAATATTCTCACTTGCCCTAATCCCATTCCTACAATTCAGCGTGGGACCAAAAGTAGAATGAGTAATTTTGTGAAGAAGGAGCCATGGTAGTAGGTTTAATTGTATATTCAATTCATGACCCTCTTTAAAGATCCAATGTTTAGGTAGCACCAAAAAGGCGGTAACTGTAAACCTCCATGATGCCTATGCATATAAAGAATATGATGTTTGAACCTCAGCCATTTTTCTCCCCAGACAAAGTTCCTGATTGCCAATTGTAGGTCAATAAAAAGCGCAAAGGCACCTTTATTGGGAGTATTTGGAGGACACATAATATCTTCAGGTGAATGTTCATTTTAACATCATTCACTCTCCCGAACCACAAGAAATTGAGTCCTACCCAGAGTTGCAATCCTTTACGCATATTTATTAGAAGAGGGGAATAATTTAATTCAAACAACTTTGAAGTGTCACTTGCTAATACAATTCTCAAATACCTGGACAAATGATGGATGCCACTTGAAAGGAAACGAGGCTTGTAAAGAGCGCACTGTATGTTCTGGAAGATAAAAACTTAGTGCAACTGATTTGGAATAGTTGATTTTAAAATTGGACAGGCGCCCAAACTTTTAAATTTCAGCCATCAATTGCGGAGAGAAATAATAGGATTTGTAACAACAGCGAATAGGTCATCTGCAAATAGGGCTAATTTGATCTCCCTGTCCCCAGTTCGATAGCAGCCAATGTCCAGGTTCTGGCAAATCACCTTTGCCAAAGCCTTCATACAGAGTACAAATATTAAAGGCGACAGGGGGCAACCCTGGAGAGTGCCATTGGAGATTGAAACCAGGTGGTGTGGTGTCCCATTAATCGTGATCCTTGCACTTGGAGACTTGTATAGGGTGCAAATGTTATGCATGCATGCCTGCAGGGCACAAACCCAAGTGCTTCAACTACCCCTGCATGATTTTCCAACTAATTCTATAAAATACCTTCTCGGCATCCACAGAGAGGAGAAGCGCCGGGGCTTTAATTTGTGATAAAATATGGATAATTTCTATAATTTTAGTCGAATTATCACGTGCTTCTCTGTCTGGTACAAACCCCACTTGATCTGAATAAATTAATTTTGGGAGGAGCAAATTCATGCATCTGGCAATGATTTTAGCAAATAGCTTAACATCTAGCTTCAAAAGGGAGATTGTATGGTAGCTGGGCACTGGGATGGGTCATTCACCTATTTGGGAATGACCATAATGTGTGCCTACAATGAGTGACCAAAAAAGCATGTTTGATCAACACTTCATTAAAGGCAGACAAAAGAAGAGGTGCTAGTCTGACTTTAAAGGTTGTAGTATGATACTGAGAAACTGTCCAGTCCTGGGCTCCACCCCAATGGTGATGTCTTATTATCTTCATCTAGTTCCAAGGGGGAAAAGGGAAGCCACAGTGCCTCCTCTATCTCTCACATGATCCTAGAAAAGTTTATCCCCTTTTAAATACTCTTTGACAGCCCTGTTATTATCTGCCTCCATTGAGGACATTGTGCGGCGTGAGATTACAAAGGTCAGTGTGAAACACTTTAGCTATTTGTTTTCCCTTAAAGCATGGGTCATTCCTGACATTTTTCACAACCTGTATATAAGTCTGGGAACATTGTTTTTTTCTTCTTTTTAATTAGCTCTCTAGTTTCTCAGATAACCACATGAGGGCAGCAGAGCTTTAGTGTTGGTAATCAAGGAACTGAGAATTATGCTTTAATTTAAATAATAAATCACTATGAGATGTGTTTTGTTACACATAAATTCAGATAACACTTATAATGATAATACAATAATAAACTGCTTTGTTTGGTGCCCAGCTAAATTATTTCATAGAATATCAGCATGTACTCATATACTTGTGAATATTGCCACTCTTCCTTGTGTTTTTAAGAGAGAGTCTCTTGTTATTCAGTTTACTTAATAGGAATCAAATGGTCCCAGAATGGGGGAAAGTATATTTGGAGGGATTATAATCTGCTTTGGCTGTTGGTATGTGGGTCAGGTGTGTTAGGATCAGGTGATATCTAAGCTCTGATTGTAAAGGAGCTATGCGACAGAGATGCACCTTTAGATGTAAAGGCTGAGCTCTGGCCGTCTGCAGATCATGTCTGGTGGGTCACAGGGTGAAAACAATGTAGTCGGCTCCTTTTCCCACGATGTTTGTAGAGGCTTTACCAGGAGCCATCGATTCTCCCTCTGGGGAAGGAGCCAGATCACTGCTAATGTGAGCTCTTGGAGATGATTTGACCATTTGTCTTTCAGGCAGGGATTTCAGAGCATTTGCATGTCTCTTTGGGAATTTTGTTTTAATGTGACAGGAGTGTAGTTGCTTCTGAGGCTGTCAGCCTATGTAATATACCCCTCACATGGCTTAATAGGCACAGCCAGGCCATGGGGGATATGAGAGAAGTCTTCTGTCCTTGTGGGACAGAGGCCGCACATAGGCCTATGTGGTATCTCTGGACCAAGAGCTCAGATGCTGTCAATATTTGGCTTGGTATTGTTCCTAAAAGTCTCTAAATGGAATACAGAGCAGGGTGTTGCCTGGAGATTGGGAAATTCTCATTGTTGGTGGGTAAATCCTTTTCAGGTAGCAGGAGCTCTGAAGATAAAAGTTAAGTGTGCTATGGTCTTGTTGTACAGGAGCTGTGGTCCGGAGACAGTGGATATTGAGATGCAATCATGGTCCATAGAAGGTGGATGGGTGGGTAGAGTAAATAGGCATTTCCTGTTTTTTGCAGAGTTATTGTTTGTAAAAGGTAGTAACGTGAGTAATGGAATGAGCGCTATTGGTGATTGAAATACTGTTGCCACTAGATATAGTAGAAAATATGTTGAGATATGCAGATTAAGGTACAGTTGAATGAGTGGAGTTTGTTGATAAGCTAAGTGTAGATGCAGAGGAAGGTAGGGCAATCAGGATGTGTGGGCAGTGGGAGTGAAGTGGTAGGTAGGGGTAGGAGTCGTAAATGTAGAGAGGGAAGATAGTATATTAGGATATCGGGATGGGGTTTAAGGTCTAGGACAGAGAGGGGGCAGTTTGTGGGGATGTATGTGAAATATTAGGAGGGTATAAATATGTGGAAGTAACCCTAATTCTAGAGACAGAACCCACTGAGGAAACTCACACAAGGTGGCAAAATGCATTTGAGAATAATTCAACACTCCTAACAGTTTGCTTTTTGTTTATTTCATTTTTATTTCACTTTGTACTTGTTACTGACTTACTCTATACCCATATACACAGAGTGTCGAGCGCTCTCATTAAGGGAACTATTGCTGTTCTTATAGGATCACAAATGATATAATACAAAAAAGAGCGCAAAAATGAGACTTGTAGTGTAATAAGGATTGGCACCAAATATCGTATATATGAAGATTAAAATGGAAAAAAATAACAAAATATAGTAAAACAAAATCAATGCAATCAATGCATTCCGCTATGCATTATGTGACGTTCTTTTTGGCAGTGTGCTTGTGCCTTGTGAGGTACGTCAGCGAAGCAGTGCTAAAACAGAATGTGGCGGAAGATGTTTCACTTTTCCATATGCTTCCCTGCCACATATGTGCATTTCAGTGGTTTGGATTTCTCTGTTGCTTATCTTGCCTGAAATATGCCATTCTCTTCATCATCTATTGTCCCACGTTGAATCTGAGCACATTCTAAGCTAATACCAATACGTAATAATCCTCGTCCCAGAATTCCTTCAGTGCTAGCCAGATGAAATCCACTAGTAACAGTGCCCCCAATCGAGGGATGTTGAGTGATCCTATGAAAATAACCCAAAGAGACACATAGTGCACAAAGAACAAGAGGACCTTTACTTTATTGAATATATAGATAAAATAAATAAGAAACCCTTTACAAAAAGAGTCTAATAAGTACAGCTCGCTAACTGATTATACTCCTGGAGCTATAAGAGAGTCATATATATTTATATGATTCAGAGAATCACTAGAGATGACTGAGGCACCTACACAAGTACCAGAACAAAAAATGTGAACAACACGTAACATATATACCAGTACAAAACCAGAAGCCATTACATGTAATTAATTTTATAATTATGTTTGTCCTATAATATATATAGACCTTGTGCAATGCTGATTGTTTTAATAAATAAGATTAATCAAAGTTTCATGCTGAGTTTCCTCAGAGCTGCCTTCATGTCTGAATTCTTCAGACTGTAGATCAGAGGGTTAATAGTAGGGATTATGATGCAATAGAAAAGGGCTGTCATTCTGTCTTTATAAGAAGAAAATGGTGACCCTAGACGAAGGTGCACATACATAGCTGTCACATAGAATATAATAACAGAGACGAGGTGAGAAACACATGTAGACATGGCTTTTTGACGTGCCTCTGTGGAGTGAAGGAGGAATACAGACATCAGGATCTTCATGTATGAGCAGAAGATCAGTATAAATGGGACTACAGCTCCACACATACAACTAATGAAGACAAACAGCTCGTTTTTGAAGGTGTTGGAACAGGCTAATTTTAATAGAGGTGGAGTGTCACAGAAAAAATGGTCAATTCTATGAGAACGACAGAATGGGTAACTGAATAATGAGGAGGTGTGTGTAAAAGACACAAACAATCCTAAAAGACACGGTCCTATTGTTAACTGGTAACACATTTTTGCAGTCATCACTGGGGTGTATCTGAGAGGACAACAGATGGCCATGTAACGGTCAAAGGCCATCACTGCCAGGAAAAGACATTCTGACACTGCTACAGCTGTGAAGACATACATCTGAGTGGCGCAACCAATGAATGAGATGGATCTTTCTACTGACAGGAAGGTCTCCAGAGCCTTGGGAGCAGTAGTGTTGATGGAACAGATCTCCAGTACTGACAGGCCCCTCAGGAAGAAGTACATGGGGGTGTGAAGATGATGGTCGAGTGTAACAGTCAAGATGATAAGTCCATTACCTACTATTGAAAGAGTATTGGCCAACAAGATGAAAATAAGTAAGACATCCTGAACTGGAAGAGCCACATCCGAAAACCCTAGGAGGGTGAAGTGTGTCAGATTGTGGAGACTGTTCCCTTTTCTCAGAGTTAGAGGGAACATCATGATTACTCGTAGCTTAGAGAATACACTGGGTGATGAAAAGACAATAATTCCTTCAGATCTGCTGAAGCCTCACAAGTCTGTTCTTCAAGTCTGTATAATATGTGTGAGTTTATATTGAATGTTACATTACACAATGCATACACACACTTATAAAATAACTAATCACTAAACACTAAATAGATTTGTAGAGTTGGACACATATACTCTCAGGAAAAGACATACATAAAAAGGTGTATTGATGTGTATACGTTCAGGCAAGTGCATCTCACAATGCACCCAGCTGTAGAACATTAAGGTATGTGCTGGGAGAATGTCAGGTGTACCTGAGACAATCTTACACCCAACTGAAGGACTTTTCAATAAAGACTGCTCACGGTAAGCATTTCATTCCTTACATTATATTATCCATAAATACCGTAATGCTGCATTAACAGTGTGCACATCTTGTGTACTTGTGTACTGCAACTTCACCATTAGCAAATAATTTTTTTTTTTTATCTTGACTGTTAGCGGTCTAATATCTATGTATTGTGTCCTGTGACTACACCACTATTACTAGCATAAATCTGTTTACTTGTAGAAATAATTCACTCCCTTCGGTTAAAATATTCTAATATACTGTTTGTACAATGAAACAAGCAGATGTAAATGGCAATATAAACTTTATTTGGATTTATTTAATTTAACAATAAATATTTGAACTTTAAAAGTGAAAACAAATATGTACCACATTCTGTTTTGCGCCATCATAAAAAATAACACACAGAGGAAGAATGTTGCACACAAGTGATGGTGAATACATGAGGTCTCCTCCAGACCGATCAAGAAAATGAAAAAGGGGTTTAAGCAGACCAATGTTCTTTAAATGACTGATCTGGTGGAGGCATGTGTGACGTGTATGCAAGTTGGTGCTCTGTGGCTGGATGAAGGAAAGAGTAGTTATGGTTGGAGATGGTAGGTGCTGTCTCCTGCAACTGGAGAAAACACATATAGAGAAATGAGAAAAATGTATTTTAACCTTAATATATACACTTACAAGCCTCTATGATGTGCTTTTTTTTCCCCAGAAGCACACAATAAAAGATTATTATTTACTATAAAAAAGAAGCATTGATTGAAAAATATTTTCAGGATTTCGAAAAAAAAATAAATCACTTGGATTCCATCATTCATGGAGCATTGTTGCAATATTGGGGCTTTCTGTGCTTTAATCTATCAGGACCTAATTAAATCACAGAAAATGAAAAGATTAAACTAAACTAACAGCAACCCCTGTTCACACCGCCTCTATGGTAATCTATGCCATATTGCTGATTGCCTCATAATAAAGGCACTGCTTCCAGGAAATTTGGCAACAATGCTATGGATGATGAGAGATGCATCACATATATCCTGTACATTGATGCAAAGGTAATGTTTCCAGTTGCAATTGGTTTATTCATTGTATACCAATGGATACAATTACCAAATGTGCCTATGACATGTTGAAAATGACCACTGATGTAAAATTGCTGCTTTATCAGCAAAAAGGATTCTGCAGTTTATGGCAAATGAATAAACTGCCTGAGGAATACCAGGGATGGTGCTAGGACCTGCTTAAGTACTTTAATTAGCCAGACACACAGAAACGTAACAGGCAACATTTTAATCGGTGAATAAAACACAAAAGAATACTCCTGATCGCTGAGTGGACAGATGCCTGCAATCACTAAAATAACACAATGGTATCAAAATCAACAACAACAATTGCAGCTGTGTATATGGTATCAAAAAAGGGTCAATGCACTGCGGTAACAACACATTTATTTATTAAAATTACATATATTCAATAAAATAAAATAAATATACACCATATAGCCAAATTGGTATAAATCTGTAACAAAAGATTCAATAATCAAAATAGGTCCAATATCTGAGTAAAAAAGCTGAAAATATATCCACATCAAAATTGAAAAATATATATCAATGCTTGGTTATATGAGCTCACAGATTACTTATACATAAGTGTGTCGGCATGTAGCCATGTTGTTGTTGTTGTTAACATTTTAGCCAGTGGTGGTCTTGCTGTACAAATGCAGATCATAGTCTCCAGACGCAATATGTGGTGACAGCATTAACCAGCTTCTCACCTCTGTGTCAGGCATCCCAAAGAAGCTTATGCATGACCTGTATCCATGCTGCCTGTGCCTTCACTGCTGCTGTTTCTGCTGCCAATGGCGGCAACAATTCATTACATATAGGGCAATTGATAATATAGACTGTCACTCGGGCTATGAAGGTAGTAATTTAAATAGGCTAAATTATTACCTTCATATCCCGAGTGACAGCGCCACACTTTAAAGTGACGTCATTCTTCACCGACGGCATGTTAATTGGTCGCAGTTCTTCAAGATCTGTTTTTCAACCTGTCAGAACTTCAACACTGCCGGTGAGTTTGCTTTCTTTGTGTTTATGTCGGGGTGTATGCTGTCTGTCTTTTCATCATCGTGCTAGCGTACAACACCCTATTATTTGTGTGAAGTTAGCTAACAAACTCTTATACATTATAACCATTATATTCATCTTTATGCTTATTTTTTTTAATAAATAGACATGCACATAGTAAATAGACACAATGTACAATACAATAATAAAGGATACATTTGGTTTACAAAAACTTGTTAACATTTGCATAATTTTATAGGTACTTACAATTTTAAACATTTTTGTTAAAAAAAAAACAGCAAATAAATATATTACATGTCGTAGTCCTGGCAAAGACATGTTCATTTTTACAAACAAGATATGAGGAGGACAAAAAAATATTCTACAATTGCTATAATTGCAAGAGAGACTGATATGTTTATAGTAATTGTTGTAAATGTGACAATCACAGCACACAAGGTATACACAATCACATCAGCCTAGACAAACATTGCATTCTAATATTGATGTGAGTACCACAAGAATAAAGCTTGTTTACATTAATAGTTGAGAATGTGAAAGGTTCATTCACAAAAAAATCCAAAAATAATCACCTTCTCTTCTGTATTTGTAGAAAACAACTAGTATGAAGAGACAGGCGTCACTACATATAATATAGGCACAACGACTGATGCAAATCCTATCAGCTGGAGGGAGGTAGCTGCAGTCATCCCATCAGATGCAGCTGGCTAGTGCTCCGATCATAATCATCCTCATTGTATCTCATCACATCCGCAGCTGCAAGAGATACCCCTCCTGACAGGTGCATATACGTCTGTGTATGTTATTTTGTGATGAGCAGCATAGAAATGTGCATTTCTTTACGTAAAAAAAACAGAGTCTATGTCCAACTTTACAGCAGCCTCTAATTATCCTCAGACTCAGAACTTTGCAGTCACAGCTCACTTGTGGTGACAGAATTGTATAAAATACATTTATACAGACATTTACATTTATTTTCAATATCAATAACACTTACATACAGTTTAACGTGTTCAATTCTTTTTTTGTATTTTCATGCCGCAGTTCATCTACCAAACGTTCAACCCTTAGCATTTTGCTAATTAGACTGCCTAATTCAGGGATTACAACATGAAGGCTCTAATTGTAACATAGCTTTATATAGATGTATTACAAAGCTATGCATGCTTGTAATTAATCAGTGGTGAGTCACAATAGGGGGCTCAGTCCTTGACAAAACATAGTGTAAGTTTGGGGTGAAGGGCTTGATGTATCTGACAATGAAGTTTGTGCATCAAAAGTGTCTTATTTTATTGTAGCTTTTTAAAATCTGGAAATGTTTTGTATCTGTCAGGATAAACCCAGAACGATCTAAAAGTTCCCTTAATTGAGATTATTTCCTTTAGAAGGTTTTATTTGCATTTAGATACCTGTACCAGAAATTCCCCAGAAGATTATGAGATAAGCTCACCCTTCATTGTTTTCTAGTGAGTTCCTTTCTGTTCTCATTACAAGTAATCTTTCAACCCAATTGTTTCTTATCATTTTTTTAAAATATTGACAGATGTGTAGATGAAAATGATCCAATACAATAAAATGTCAATAGTAAAATAAACAATATGTCGATGGGGCTAATGTGGAAAATCCTAATAAAAACCATAGTACTGAAGCTAATTGAAGTGTTGTGTTATTGTATAATTACCAGCAATTGTTCTGCAATATGAATGCACTGAAAATGTCACCACACAATCCCTCAATACTCTATTATGAATCCACCTTCTAATACTTCATGAGCCTGATTCATCTAGAAATGTACGTCCCATTGCATGAAGTATTTTGCCTGCAAGTGCGCAGAAATGGACAATAAGCCAGTGAACGTAAGTGCATGAAATTCAAGGTCAAATGAAAATGACACTTCCGACTTCCTACTATTTGAAGAGTGTAACGGGGGAGGGATGGGGCATAGGCACATAGGTAATGAACAGTAAGATATGCCAAGGTCGAGCCTAAGCACATTCATCCGATCCAATCTCTGGACATCTCTGAGGTACGTGATGTTTAGCCATATCATTGCACCAGCTACAAGGCAGGTGTATGTGCATTGACAGTGACTGACGGATGGGTATACAACCAGAACATGTGTTTTAAATTAAGAAAAACTGTAGAAATGCATTTTATGTACAGTAGGCATTGAGAACATACTGATAAATGTATTTCTTGTAAACAAATATATATTTTTTTATGTATTTTTATTAATGATTATAGTATTAAGAGATGTTAATGTATTTATTTATTTTCTTTCCATGTGTTCTGATGGGACTTGATATTGCACATATGCATGTGTGTATCCTGCAGTGTGTTCTATTATTATTATTATTATTATTGTTTATTTGTAGGGCGCCACAATGTTTCTGCAACGCCATACACGGTACAAACAGTACACTATACAGGGTGAAACAGTACAGAACAATAAACACAAAGTACTAATACTTCAGAAACTCCGGGCAGGCAGATACAGTAGAGACGGAGCGGAAGAACAGATGTGGAGACAGGAGGGAAGAGGGCCCTGCTCATACGAGCTTACATCCTAAGGTTCTATCTGTCTGCATATGGCAAGTAACCTAGCATACTTATACCCATATTCAAATGGAAACGTTTCTTGGGATCCGCTTGTGAATACTAGCTAGTGCATACGGGTGGAGATGTATACAATTTACGTGCAATTGTAAAAAATGCAAATTGCATTCACTTGGTCCTTGATGAATCAGGCCCCCGATATTTCTTAGCAGACCACAGATTTTGCAAATGGTTACATTTATTGTACACATGTTACATTGTTTCTCTGTATGTGCAGAGGTGGATTGAGACAGGTAACAGCGACACTGACACAGGGTGATATAACTACACTGTGTCATCTCACCAGACCATATCATCCACTCAGTATAAATGTTAGGGAATAATACACAATATCATAGACACACAATCCATTATATAGTATAATATAATGCTGACACATGACTCAGACATAGACATGTTCATCACCAATTACAGAGACAGAATCACAGCACCTATGTCCCACAATCACAGTATAAGAGGACAGCAGCCATCCAGGGGGATATGTGTATCTCACCCTAACACAGAAACCCACCTTGTCAGAGCAGCATTTTCATATGCTGAAATAGATCTATCTTATATACCAATATTTCCTTCAGGGAAGCTGGATCCTCATGTGTTCCTCTGTGTATTTTTATTCTCATTAATTTCCAGCTGAGAGGAGTCCTAGACAATTCAGAACACAGTCCCTAAATAAATGTTAATTGGTCCAATGTAGATCTATTTTTTCCCAAGCAAAATTACATTATTCATTAAAAAGTATGTCTAGAAGAGTAACATGTCCAATAAAAAGGGAATAACACAATAAAATGGAAAAGGATCAATTATTTTAATAGTTTAGCTAATACAGAAAGTGCCATATAATGCAATATAATGCCATATAATTGTGCCAGCACCATGAATGTCTGTGCACTGCGATAGTTAATTAATATGATTTTAAAGTCCTATGTTTCAGTTATTGTAGAACAACAGGTGCTTATTGAGATAACTTAATGTGCACAAATGTCTTTTTTTAAGACTTCAGACTAAGTTTATGAACTGTAGAAAAGTTGTGTATAGTAACTGGTTTGCACCATGTAGAATAAACCAATAGTTTCTCATTAAAAAAAAACATCATGAGAGGTTAGATAATTGTACTAGTCATGTTTTCATTCTGTTTGGGGTGTGCAGGAAAAAGATAATTACCAATATTACCAATATCAGCCAATATTACTTAGTATCTTTGTGTAATTAGCTCTTCAACTGTGGACCCTGCACAGTAATATAACATTACAGTGTAAGTTCAATTTCTCTGTTGGAATTCTGTCCAAATTGGTGTAGCAGAGAATGGACTGTACATTTTCTATAATTGGAAGCTGCCTTTGATAGCTACCGAAGGGTTGTTTTCTACCACTATCAGCTTTGTGTGATAAACTATGCTTAATTGGCTTCCTGTAAGAGGTGAGAGCAAATATTAGTGGACTTAAACGTATGTTATCATATGATCATTACCATAATTGCCTACAATATGTGTGGCAAAAGAACGCATGAGGCAACTATGAAAATCTTATAGCCCACAGATGCAGTTGCAATTATCAATCAATGAAAATAACAGTCAAACACATCCTATACCTGACTGGCTCTAACTAAACATTTACAGCTGCCCTTCTACTATGGGGGGACTTGGTGCCCATACAAAGCCACAATCACTTCCTGATTTTATCCAGGAAGTGATCCACAGCTAGAAGGCTGTCCAGCTTTATATCTCTGTACATGAACATGCACAGATGTAGTATGTTAATCAGCATTTACATAAGCTGCCACAACAGGACAGACAACTTTCCAACACAACATTAAAATTATCCAGAGTCTAAAACATATATGGTAGAAACCTGAGACAAATGTGAGAGTTTCTAGTGTACACTTGGATGTAAATCCCTTCGTTTCCACTGTGGCATACTTCCTCTCAAGTTCATTCAGGTTTTAACGTCAATAAATAAATTGGTGCTCTTCCCAAACCTTATCTTGAGTAAGAACTTCACCTATATCTACACCTAATGCATCAGCTTGCACAATGTACTCCTTCAATCACATTCAACTAGCACTGCTTTGGAGCACAGATACATTTTTAAGGGCTCCAAAATCTTTCCTGCTTATGGATTCCATTTCACCATTTCAGTCTTTTCTCATTTGTTGAGATCAGTCAAAGGTAAAACTATAGAACCAAATCATCTTTGATAGCCTCTATCTTGTTAATTTAGGGTTTATCAAACTCCTCACAATGTTGTACCCCAAATGTTTTAACTCTTCCATCATGATACACTTTTCAGGATTGCCTGTCAATCCTGCCTCCCAGAAAGAATTAAAGACATCAAAATGAACTACATCTTCTACGAGGAAGGCCTTTACCAGCAAATACATCCAAGTACTGACACTTCTGTAATGACGGATTCCAGCGGAGATGAATTAATAGCCTGTGATGATGATGTACACACTGATGAGGGTGAGGATGATGCTGAAGATGACGACAACATCTTTTTAAAACTTTCACTATAAGTGTAGGGTGTAATCTACCCCCAAAGATAAAAGGGACTTGGGGCATTTCTATTTAACGTACAGTCTTTGCAGGCTGCTGTTTTGTCAATTTCACTATATGTGTAGGGTGTAATCTAGACCCAAACAGAAAATCTGCATGGGCATTTCTATTTATGGTGCAGTCTTTGCAGGCTGCTTCTTTCTCTATTTAACTCTAAATGTAGGGTGTAAAATACAAACACCCAACTGCCTTTTTTGCTATGAATGTTAATAGCTCTTTTTAGAATGTTGAATGCCACTCTGAATTTTTATGTGTAGCTGTAGAATTAAGGAGGGCCTAGCATGGATTAAACAGAATTTTTCATTATTTGCACTAATAAGGTTTGGGAATAATATACACCCAAACAGAAAATCTGCTTTGGTCATTTCTATTTAATTATACAGTCTTTGCAGGCTGCTTCTTTTTGTATTTCAATTTTTATATATGGGACTACTCTAGACCCAAACAGGAAAGCTACTTTGGGCATTTCTATTTATGGTACAGTCTTTGCAGGCTGCTTCTTTTTCGATTTCAATTTTAATGTTAGGGAATAATCTTGACCCAAACACAAAATCTGCTTTGGCCATTTCTATTGATCGTCCAGTCTTTGCAGGCTGATTTTTACTCTTTGTAACTATAAGTGTAGGATGTAAAATACAGATAGACACCCAACTGCCTTTTTTGGATTTCAATAGCTCTTTTTAGTGCGTTGTCTGGCACCCTGGGTTGGTGTGTGCCTGATAAAAGCACACATCCCGGGGGTTCAGCGCTCAATGACATTTGCTAGCTGTAGAATTACCTCACTTATCCAATAAACAGGTGGAGGACTAAATTATGTTATTTTAGCCCAAGAAAATTAATTTTTTTAACAAATTGCAAAACAAAACCAAATAAAACCAAAACACGCAAGGGCGGTTTTACCAAAACCAAAACCAAAACACGAAGGTAATCCAGATCCAAAACCGAAACCAAAACAAGAGGGTCAGTGAGCATCTCTACTTGGTGGTGTTCTATGCTATGGCTGCAGCCTGTGATGAGGTGTAATGTTAGGTAATGGGCAGCCATTATTTTCTAGACACAATAGAAGACAGTTATTCCTAATTGTACTATATGCATTTTGTTATGATGGGTCGTATGTCAATGGAAAATCAACCAGTTAAGTATTAAGTTGGATTTTTTGCTTACTGATAAGTCTGCCATTGCTGCCTGTCATGTATCTTTGAAGAAATTGTATCTTCAGCTTAACTCAAGATGACTCCATACTAAGCAGGTCACTAAAATATTTGAAAGAAATGTTTCAGGACTGTAGCTTTTCAAAAATGTAGTAATTTTGATAAGGGTAACATGGCCAATCAATTAATAAGGAAGCTAGCTTTGTGTTTTAAAGCTATATTTTACTATATCCATAATGGAAATTTTGATTCCTGCCCAGAAATATTTGTGGATTTTTGTCAATAATAATCATTAAATATTTAAAGACTATTGCTTTTAGAAGACAATAGATCAGTGGAAAGATCATCGGTGATGTCCAGCGGTGGCCTAGAATATTGTTCAAGAGTCACCACAATCATTGAGAAAGAGAAATAGATTATTGTCAGAGCTTGAATGTTTCCGAAAAATTATTTATTGTCCAAACCTGCACTTTGTTACACTCTCTAAAGCATATAGAAAAGACTTCTACAGGAAATGCAAATAGGGCTGGAAACAGAGGTCAGACCTGCCCTGTGTCTATATCCAAAATGTGATAAACACTCATAACAATATTTACAGATGTATTATATTTTATTTGTACCACAACCCATTTTTTTGCATTTCTATATAATACATGGAGATTAAGCATATACAATAAAACAAGAGATAGAAGCAGAGCAAAGGTACAAATAGAAATGTATAGTATAGTAATAAAAATAAATAAAACATAACACAGAGTTTACATCCAAAACTAATGTCAATTAATAAAATAACACATATACATTCAACCCAAACCATCTACAATGATGCTACATTGAAGAAATATATGATTCAATCTAGATATTTTTTTTTAAAAAAACAAGCAGTTAAAACATATACAATGGTTAGACATTGGGATCTGGATCAAGATAAGCTGCAGTGCTCTATGATAAACCAATCAGATTCTAGCTGTCATTTTGTAGAATGTACTAAATAAATGAGTAGAATGGAATCTGATTGGTTTCTATAGGCAACATCTCCAATTTTTCAAACCTTCAGTTTAGTAAATATACCCCTTAGTGAGTGAGTGAGCAGCATATTATTTATGCTTTTCTATTGTTTAAAACTTGTTTTGCAAAATTTCTGCATGGAATTCCTATTGGTCTACTTCACTGGTTTTAACACTCTGATGTTATTTAATTTGTATATTTGGCACCAATTTCAAGGTGTATTGTGAAATGCTTCTGTATAAATTGCCTCTAGCTTGTTTTGCACTTGTTTGTATTTCATAAGGATTCCAGCAGGGATCAAAATGTCTGTTTTCAAACTAATATACTTGTATGTATTAGTGTGATTAGCTAACAACCTCGATAGACAATTTTCCCTTCCTGGTGTCTTTCAGAAGTTATCCACATGTACCATTGTACAGTAATGTGTCCACTCACTCTAGCACATGTCATGACATTGTTAGTTGTGTCCTGTCATCTCTCCTATATAACTTGAGGCCTGCAGTGCTCACATTGTCTTTGTCTGCGCAATTTTTTTTTTGAAAAATTCGAGGATCCAAACACCTAGATTATTAAGCGTACAAAGGAGACATTTTATACAAGAAATTTGGTAATAAAAGCATAAATGCCTAGACATGATCCTGTCAGTCTCTGTGTTTGTGAGAGTTCAGTCATTTCATCTGAAACAGAAAGTGGCTTATATAATCACACATTACTAATCACACTGCACACTTATGCCCAACAGCATATATCGCATATATGGCTAGAAGCTTAATGATCTATGCAGTGGTCAAAATTTAGAAATGATGGTATGGAAAATGTTTTGGGAATGCACGTTAATGGAATTTGAAAGTTTCACAATCATAGGAGTTTGAGAACTGGCAGTACGACATACCACCGTGTGCACCCCACTTCCCCCACTAAAGGAATCGGCTACAGATGAATGAAATTATAGCACACAATTGTTAAGTATTTATTACATAAATGTATCCACTCAAATATATACAGAGAGAGAGAGAGAGAGAGAGAGAGACATCAAAGATAAAGTAGCAGTATTACAATTGAATATAGGTACATACAGAAATCAAGACAGAGAAAGGATTAATGAAACATCGTCAATACCCAGCAGTCTCTTATCGTGTATGGACACCAATAGCTCCTTACTGACATGTGTGTCTGTGTGTGTGTGTGTCTGTGTGTGTTCCAGAGACATATCTGTAGCACCTGGGATCAGATAAGTGTATATTTCCAAGTTTGTGCAAGATTTTTATATTTGAAGTAATACATTTTTTTAAGGGTATTACACTGCATAGTTTTTAATATATTTTTCTGATGGAGTTTGCAATTATATGCAGCAGAGCTAATTAAGAAGTTCTGGCAATGACAGATATCTACACACTATCTTTGGAGACATGTCATAAAATGAGATTTTCTGACATTAATCCACTTTATTGGTTTGATTTTGAAAAAAAACAATATTGCACTGTTGTTGTTTTCTGTTGGTTCTATGTTATCATCATCCGGTATATGGAGCAGAGGTATAGAAGACTCAGTAGATCATCACAACATACAGATGAACAAAATGTGATTTTTTTTTATGGTACATGTTTTTCTGTAGATCTGTATAAGGCTATAAAAATGGAAATATTACACTAGGAGACGCATTTTCATTATATTTTTTCAGATTTCTATTCATATTTGAACAAACTGGAAAACCTGCAGAGAGCAGCCAGTTTGACATAAGGGAGTGCCTTTTAAGTGAGAAATTATTGGGACAGAACTAAGAAAATATTGATATATGGGCAAAATATTATTGCATGGGCTATTTATATATAATATGTGATTGGACAAACTAGTAGAACTTGAGCGCCAGTTGCTTTTTCGTTTGGGTGTGTGTAGATATATAAACAATGATTTTTTTTTTGTGACGAGGGTTTAATAAAACATATATTGTATAGCAGTGCTTATCATGAAACTAATTTACATAATATTATTATTGTAGACACCATAGTGCTCCACAGCACCGCACAGAAGGGAAAACAGGACATACATAAAACACGGCATACAGGGAAGACATCATGTAAACATTACTCTGAGAAAACTTGCACAGTGATTGTTAAGTAACTGATTATTCGCAATCAATGCAATGACTACATATAAACCTTTGACCTATAATCTATATCCACCTAATGAAAGGACAGATACGGGTATATGCCTGTTCAGCGATATTTCCTGCTGCACTTCCTGACAGTCAGGTGACTGTTTTTGCCATTTGCTTGAAACCTCCTGCCGGTTGGATGATACCTTCTACCAGTTGGGCGAAATCAACTGCCGATAGGATTATACCTCTTCCCAGTTGGAAGATACCTCTTCCCAGTTGGACGATACCTCTTCCCAGTTGGAAGATACCTCTTCCCAGTTGGATGATACCTCTTCCCAGTTGAGCGATATCTCTTGCCAGTTGGGCGATATCTCCTGCCAGTTGGTCAGCAACTCCTGCCAGTTGGGCGATATCTCCTGCCAGTTGGACACTATCTCCTGCCAGTTGGGCGATATCTCATGCCAATTGGGCAATATCTCCTACCAGTTGGGCGATACCTCCTGCCATTTGGGCGATACCTCCTGCCAGTTGGGCGATACCTCCTGCCAGATGGATGACACCTCCTGCCAGATGGATGACACCTCCTGCCAGTAGGGTGATAATAGTTATAGATATAGTTCAGAGTTAAGTGTGATTATCCTTTCCATTATCAGGTGAGAAATTTACACATTGATTTATATATTTACTTTATTCAGAAACAATGCCCAATATTTTGCATCTTTTTCTCTGTCCACTCTGCACCAAGGGATATCTCTACTACTACAGACGATTGTTGTGGAAGGAACTTGGGACCTTCCTCTTCCCCAATGATTACAGAGAAGGTTTGTGAAGTTAAGCAGAAAAAAAACACTTCCTTTTGTAATGTGGCGCTGGTCTAAGACTTTTCACAGGTACAATTTCCTACGAGGTGAGTGATATTTATTGCCAGGGAGGAATTTGCTGCCGTGGTGGCTGGTATATCCTGTGAGGTGGGAGGGATTTTCTGTCAGGTATATACCATTTCCAGCCTCATGGGTGGCATTTCCTGCCATGTGGGTGGTATTATCTATCAGCTAAGTGATATATTTTGTGGGTGGTATGTTCTGGGAAAGAGGAGGTGGCTCAGTAGGTTATGGTGGGTAATATAGGTACAGAGGCAACGTCCTGTTGCCCATTGTCTTCACTTCTCCAGGTGCTGACAACAATTATCACAATAAGCAAAATCATAGAGGTGAAGATCAGTCAGATGGCAGATTTGTAATAAAAAAAAAAGTTTCAGTTAAACAAAACTTTAAAATTTTAATTAATAAGTAAGAGGCATTTATAGCAGGTGAAGAGCTCTATTGACTGTGAAAATGGTTGTTTTCCATGGCGATATGGCTCATTATCACACTACCCACTATATGATTGGGGTAACCTCCGGCAAAAACATATTTATTACCCACCAGTGGTAATATTTGCTGTCTGGCGGTTGGGGAAGCCTATTTAACAAACCCCACGCTGGTACTTATGTTGTCGGCACACCTGCTCTGTTATTCTAAAATGGCCATAATAGATCACAATCGTTAAAAAAATTATTGATTCTGAAAATAATGCATTTTTTAAATTCAATAATATTTTTATTTTTTTTAAATCCAGTATTTTTATTGAATTTTTTTAAGATATAAACATACTAAACAACAAAAAGAAAAGAAAAACAATTGCATACATATCGGAATTAAATGACGGAATTTACAAGATTACATTAAAGCATAATAATAATAAATGTGCTATATTCATTCAGGATCATACATCGTAAATGCTTATACATAAGTATGTTACACATGCAGGGTTTATTACATGGACTCAGATACTTATTATTAGAACTGCGGTAGCCATACATTTAAGTAGATAGAGCATCTGTACTAGATGACATAGGATAGAATGGAGACTCTAACCATCTGTACCATATATTCTCAAATTCCCTCAGAGCCTGTCTGCTAGTATAAACAAATCTCTCGTGCCTTATGGTGGTATTGACCAGTGCCTTCCAATTTTTAACCGTGGGACTCGTCGGGGCCAACCACAGCCTCGCTATACAGACCTTAGCCAACATCAATAACTGTGAAATGTACATTTTTGTCAGTTTATTAACTTTCCCCTTCAATCGGAGCCCAAAGAGACAAGTGGCTGGTGAACTAAGAGACACTTCAATTCCAGTAACCTGAATACATCTCCTGATCCTTCGCCAGAAGATTTGTATACATGAACACTCCCATAGAAGGTGCCAAAAGTAAGCATTGATCGAATTGCATTTCGGACAGTTAGGGGTAGCATCCGGGCGAAATTTTGCCAATCTAATAGGGGTAAAATAGGCCCTGTGTAAGATAAACACCTGTATTTGTTGAAATTTTAATGATGAAGTATAACCTTTAGTACTGTCTGTAACCATTTCCCACTCCTTGTCTGATAAAGGGCCAATATCTATTTCCCACTGATTCCTCAAACCATCCAAATCATCTGCAGTGGATTCATACAGAAGACATGAATACATTCGAGAGATCAGACCTCTATAACCCAAGGCCTGTAATTGTTTCCTCAGTGGATCCACCCCAAACACCAAAGTCTCCCCTTTAAATTGTGTGTTTAGGGCGTGTCGTAACTGAAGGTAAGAATAAAACATTGTTCTGGGTACAGAGAATTCCCCAACCAACTGTTCGAAGGATTTAAGTACATCAATAATTTAAGTAAATTCAATAATATTTAAAAATATTTTTAATTATTACAACAAATTCAATCGGTTTTTAGACTTTGTTATCATCATTCTTAATAATCTTTTTCCATTAGGAAAACTGAAGCCAACATGCACACATCTACAAAGACTAGAGTTAACCCTTACCTCTCTGGGGCAGTATCACCAGCCATAATCAACTGCCTCGAAGATATGTCTGGAAATAAGTGATTATTGAACAACCGCAATAAGTGTCAATAAAAATAATGAGACTTTTTTGCTGCAATGGTTTGAAATGTTATGAATGAGGGTATTGTTTTGCCTTTAGAGCAGCTATGTTCACTTAGAAAATCAGTTGACATTGTCTTGTTTCTGTGAAAGTGCCTCCTACATCCCAAGTCAGGGTTAATAAAGAAACTGCCCTACTAGCAGCAATGTGTGCTGTAGTATACATGGATTATAAAGTAGAAAAGCAATTCCTTATATTGTCTGATATATTCATACATATTTTTATTATGGTAACTTATATTTTAGGGCTAGTAGACACTTTGGTCCTGAATCATGTTTGGACTCATGTCCATTTGTGTAATGAATGTTACGTGAAACAGATCTGTGCTTGCCCAGTAACGGAACTTATACCAGTGAACGCAACTGATGTCTTAATGCAAATGACACTTATGACTGCCTATGACTTGAGAGGTAGAACGGTCGGCGGGGGCAGACTAACATAGGCCATGTACAGTAAAGGCTTTTTGATGCACATGCAGCCAAATCAAGTCCTGGGTTTCTCATGTGTACACTTGTTTTCAGCCGTATCATTTGCACCCGCTACAGGGCAGGTGTAAGTGATGACTATTAGTGATGACTGACACGGCATCGAAATGTATCCTGAGAAATGCTTGGATTTGAATACGGTCAGAACTGCGCTCGAGTTCCGTGCTCATCTTTCAAATGCAATTTACGTGCAAGTTGTTTTTGGACTTGGATCAGGCCCTTTATATCAGAATGAATAATCTATTTCTAATAACATCAATGTTATGCATTAAAGGAAAAATACCTACCTCGGACTAGGGGGTAAGTTTGCCAATGTGTGGTTTTACACGGTTTTTACAATTTTGCTTTTTGGAAAATGTAAGATTTACTAAACTGCACATACAATCACATGGTTTATACTGCACAATTTTTTCAAACTGCAGGTATAAAAAAGCATGTGATTTATGAATCTGAAGTTTTGGAAACTACACATAAATGCACCAGATAAGGACAGTTTTTTAGACATGGTTCTAAAAAACAAAATAACTAAAATCGTTAGTCATCATTGCTCAGCATCAAACCCGGTCCTCTAGGGTGGGGGAGGGGAGAAACATTATTGGACCCTCGCAGCTAAAGAAGCTCGGCCCAATGCCAATTAGTCCGCTCTTGTGGCAATATAGGTCCCAGCATGCACTTGTGATTTTTTTGCTTTTAGTGCCACAGGAGCGGACACTACAAGTGTTGGCCCTCTTGTTACATAAATAATATTGTTTCCAGTAGGTACAGAAGTAATATATAGTACCCCGTTATATAAATAATATATAGTGCCCCGTTATAGAAATAATATATACTATAGTGCCCCAATATATAAATAAATAAATTATAGTTGCTTGTTATATAAAGAATATAGTGTCCCAGTATGTAAATAAATAATATATAGTGCCCCTGTTATATAAATAAATAATATATATTGCCCCTGTTATGTAAAAAAATAGTATATAGTGCCCTGTTGTGCAGATAAATAATATATTGTGTCCCAGCATATAAATAAATAATATATTGTGCCCCTGTTATGTAAAAAAATAATATATAGTGTCCCAGTATATAAATAAATAATATATAGTGCCCCAGTATATAAATAAATAATATATAGTGCCCCTGTTATGTAAATAAATAATATATAGTGCCCCTGTTATGTAAAAAAATAATATATAGTGCCACAGTATATAAATAAATAATATATAGTGCCCCTGTTATGTAAATACATAATATATAGTGCCCCTGTTATGTAAATAAATAATATATAGTGCCCCTGTTATGTAAATAAATAATATATAGTGCCCCTGTTATGTAAAAAAATAATATATAGTGTCCCAGTATATAAATAAATAATATATAGTGCCCCAGTATATAAATAAATAATATATAGTGCCCCTATTATGTAAATAAATAATATATAGTGTCCCTGTTATGTAAATAAATAATATATAGTGCCCCTGTTATGTTAATAAATAATATATAGTGCCCCATGTTATGTAAATAAATAATATATAGTGTCCCTGTTATGTAAATAAATAATATATAGTGCCCCTGTTATGTAAATAAATAATATATAGTTCCCCTGTTATGTAAAAAAATAATATATAGTGTCCCAGTATATAAATAAATAATATATAGTGTCCCAGCATATAAATAAATAATATATAGTGCCCCAGTATATAAATAAATAAAATATAGTGTTCCAGTATATAAATAAATGATACCCCTAATAGTCTTTCAATTAATTGTAGTGCCCCTTGCATAATTAAATACATTATTATTGCTCCCATAATGTATAACTAAAGATGTTTTGTTACTAAATACTTACCTAAAATCTTCTTTTCTTGGTTTGTCATAATCCATATGTGTACTAAAATAAACCCATACTGTCTCCCCCACCTCTGATCCCCCAGCCCCAATTTCTTTATGGCACTAGGATTAACATTAGCAGCTGAATAATGTTGTGTGGCTCAGATGCGACCTACAATAGTGGCTAAGAGGCATCAGTTATACCCCTACCTGGTCCCCCAGCCCCGAGTGTATTGATATGGCCCACAAACGAGAATGGGGGGCATGGTTTGTCCTTTCAATTTTTTTAGTGAGAAACGTTCCTTCGCAATTCCCTCTCCAATTAAGTGTTTTTTACTGGTTGGAGGACTGAATGAATGTATGCCTACATTACTGCTCGGTGCAGATTATAAACTGTGCAACACCATTATTCCCTTTTGCTACTGGGAGGCTTTCCTCCCCGTCGCACATTACTAGGGTATACATGTCATTTCTCTGCTATTTAAATTAAAATGGGATTTTTTTTCACCATGCTAAAAACTCTAAACATTAGCGGGACATGTGCTTTAATTCAATATGACCTAAACAGATTATATTATAATTATATACCTGCCATACCTCCCAACAGGAGGCATGGCAGGAGGTTTTGGGTACTGAAAAGGTAGGCTTAGTAAAATTAGTTGTGCCTTCTGCTAATCGGAGGTGCGGACAAAATTGTCCTGATTCTCATAATAGTTGAGGTTATTATAAACTACAATTGTGGGCAGCACGGTGGCTCAGTGGTTAGCACTTCTGCCTCACAGCGCTGGGGTCATGAGTTCAATTCATGACAATGGCCTTATCTGTGTGGAGTTTGTATGTTCTCCCCGTGTTTGCATGGGTTTCCTCTGGGTGCTCTGGTTTCCTCCCACACTCCAAAAAAAAATACTAGTAGGTTAATTGGCTGCTATCAAAATTGATCCTAGTCTGTGTGTGTGTGTTACGGCATTTAGATTGTAAGCTCCAATGGGGCAGGGACTGATGTATGTGAGTTCTCTGTACAGCGCTGCGGAATCAGTGCCGCTATATAAATAAATGGTGATGATGATGATGATGAATTGTATCCTTTGGAGAACTGTATGTTTTCTTATTTCAGTTTTGCCATAGTTTGAGAGCCTATTGGTATCAGTCCATTTGCTTCTGCTAAAGATGTTTCAATTCAAATAAATGCAGACGAGTTGTTAGACCGAATCAATAAATTCATATGTCAGATATAAAAATGCATATAAATGTATCATGTGTTTTTTAGGGTATTTCTCAGCTAGTTTTACTGCATACCCCCCAATATCTAAAATACCCGTATAAAAACAGACTTGGCCGTGCCCCCTTGAAATTCCCGTATATGTCTTTAGCCTTCCCCTGTCGCATTATGAAATTATGAACCTTTATTTTTTATCTTACCAGACGCACCCCAGAGGCTGTGCTGCAGAGCTACCAGCCAATGCCCTTATTTTGCTCTGTAAACTGGAGACCTTGGAAAAACTAATAACTTTTGTGTGCAGCCCTATATAGTAAGATAACCCCCTAGAATTAGGAAAAGCTCAGCCAAGAACTTGGGGAGGACATTAGGTTTAGTCCTCATTAGTTTTAACATATCTCCTAGTTACCAAACCCCATGATTTGTTTCTCTAAATTTTTCTTTCACTTTCTCTGAAGTGGAGTCTTCTTATCACAGTTACCCGGCACCTCGTTGAAAAGGAACAGATTACTGTCTCCTGATGCTGAGCTGACTCTGCAGGATCTGGATCTTGTCCACCTCGCTGGTTTCTGCCAGATCATCAATCACCACAATCACTTTCTTTTTTGCTGCACAAATTAAACAAGTAAGAGAGAAACATTACAGCTTCCTACTGTGGCAGAGGTCACCTGGACTCCATCCTATCACTTTCTCATACATGGGTAGACATCTCATCCATGGTTTCAACATATTACATATTTATTTTAGAGATGGTCACTGACCCCTGTGTTTTGGTTTTGTTTTTGTTTTTGGATCTGGATTACCTTCGTGTTTTGGTTTTGGTTTTGCAAAACCGCCCTTGCATGTTTTGGTTTTGGTTTTGTTTGGTTTTGTTCTGCTTTTTTTGAAAAAAATAACATTTTTTGGGTCTAAAATAACCTAATCTAGTGCTCCATCAGTTTCTTAGATAAGTGAGGTAATTCTAAAGCTAATAAATTATGAAAAAAACAGTTTAATCCCTGGTAGGCCGTCCTTAATTCGAACACTTGTCTGCAAATTATACAGGCAAACCTGGTTGTCTACCTCCTCCATCTTTGATTTTTGGCAATGTAGTCATCATCTTTGGGTGTATATTACACCCTACACTTGTAGTTAAATAAAAAAAGCAGCCTGCACAGACTGTGGAACTAGAAAGTAAAATTAAATGGACCACAGTAGTTTGTTGGCTATCTATGCCCCCCCCCCGCCTTCCACTTGTAGTTGAATATAAAAGATGCAGCCTGCACAGACTGTGGAACTAGAAAGTAAAATTAAATGGACCACGGTAGTTTGTTGGCTATCTATGCCCCCCCGCCCTCCACTTGTAGTTGTATATAAAAAAAGCAGCCTGCACAGACTGTTGAACTAGAAATTAAAATTAAATGGACCACGGTAATTTGTTGGCTATCTATGCCCCCCTCCCACCTTCCACTTGTAGTTGAATATAAAAAAAGCAGCCTGCACAGACTGTGGAACTAGAAAGTAAAATTAAATGGACCACGGTAGTTTGGTGGCTATCTATGCCCCCCCCCGCCCTCCACTTGTAGTTGAATATAAAAAAAAGCAGCCTGCACACACTGTGGAACTAGAAATTCGAATATACAAAGAAATGGACAAAGGCAGTTTGGTATCTGTCTGCATCAGACCCCCCCCCCCACTTCCACTTGTAGTAAAATAGAAAAAAAAGCAGCCTGCATAGACTGTAGAACTAGAAATTCGAATATACAAAGAAATGGACAAAGTCGGTTTGGTATCTGTCTGCATCAGATCCTCTCTCCACTAGGAGTAAAATAGAAAACCGTTCAGCCGTTATATAATCTAGAATATAAATAGAAATTGAGAAAGGCAAATTGGTATCTGTCTGCATCATAATCATCAACATCCTCATTAGCGCCCTCGTCACCTCCACAAATCTCCCCCTCATCCTCTTCTGTTTCCAAAGTGGCATTCTCAATTTGTGTATCACCGGCTACACTCGGGCTGTTCAAGTACACATCAGCAGAACTGCTGAAACGGCCCTTCTTTATGGGTACACTAACAGAATGCTCACAATTAGACATCCCACTGTTGGATGGACTCTCCACAGGGATTGGTGTCATTTGTGAATCAGAGCAAACATTATCCTCTAATGCCTTACTGTTATCTTGCAGCTCGGCTTTGACGCGTAACCGTAGTTGTGCACCACTTGTAGGTTCGGTAACATTTTTGGATCTGCCACTAATAGCCAAAGGTGAAGGCCTCATTCTCTCTTTGCCTCTGCATGTGTAGAATGGCATGTTGGCAATCTTTTTTTATCGGCACTTAACTTTTCCTCAGTAACACTTCTTTTTCGTTTCAACACAGTAAATTTTTTGTGGGTTTTTGTTTTTTGGACTGATTTGGAAACACTGTGTAGTTTGACATCGCCTTGCCCAGATGACTTACTGGGAACACTAACATCAGGACTGGTGACAGAACCTGGTTGCTCATTCTGATCATATGTGGACTGCTTTGAATCCATTCTGAGCGCAAAGCACTTGTAGTGGTAAAAATTATTTGGTAAGATACTGCTGACAAATATGACTTTTGACAGCCAGAAATATGTATGCACAATTATGGGGGACACCCCAAAAGCACTGGGGAGTGCTAAAAATTATTTGGTAGATACTGCTGACAGATAGTAATTTTGACAGCCAGAAATATTTATGCACAATTATGGGGGACACCCCAAAAGCACTGGTGAGTGCTAAAAATTATTTGGTAGATACTGCTGACAGATAGTAATTTTGACAGCCAGAAATATTTATGCACAATTATGGGGGACACCCCAAAAGCACTGGTGAGTGCTAAAAATTATTTTCTTGGCATGTACAGGGTTAAAGCATGTGTCACCTTCAAGTGAACGTCCCTCATCTCTGATTACCATAGACTCTTCTAGGGGCTGGCTGAGAAAACAACGTCCCCCCTAGTCTCAGTTACATGGGAACCAACCATTTCTGGCACAACCAGACCTATTTATATTCACCCTCTGCACTACCTCCCAGTTGTACAGTCTACCAACAATCTGACAGACTGTCCTGGATACACCTTCCATTGTATGTGTAAGATTAAGGTTGGGGCTACACCCTTGTGATACTCTCACAGTTACTACTACTTGTGTATCCTTGTGGGGACTATCAGGGAAAACACCTTCCTCCCCCTAGCCTCACTTATGTGGGACCCCACCTCATCTGTTAAAGTTTTGGTCACTGCTGATTCAGGCAGATATGGGAACACGTTTTCTTTATGCCCTGTCTCCAAGTCACTTTGTACCCCTAGACTTTACCCGTGAAAAAACATAAATATTTTTTACCACAGAAGCAATAACATTTTCAGTAGAGATATATTGAAAAAGCATTCTACCTAAACCAGTACTGACTAACATATTTGAAGGAACATTTTCTGATACCCCTACTTTTCGCAGCCCCCTCCTGACACCCCAGTGTAGGTACACCCAGGCCATAGGCACTCTCTCCCTCCCCAGTCACAGAATTAGTATTCCCCTATTTATGTGCTGTGGGGTCACAAGCTCTGAACACACCAGTTACTTGGTCTCCCACAATGACTGATTGCAGGTTATCCTTTGGGAACTCTCAGAGCACAGCAATGCTCAGGACTGCTGGTGAATAACTTTAAGGGATGTTATCTCCACAATGGGGGATGTAAGCTGTTTCTTCTCTGAAGCGTTGGTACTGATGTAACCCACTGTACTGCAAATAAAACACTAGCAGGTGTCTCCCAAAGCTGACTTGGTTATCACCTCACACACAAAGAAGAAACAACATGTTATTTGGCAAAGTGGGACGGGGTTTATTCTCCAGACTGCATCCCTTTTCCTGTAAATGGCTTTGGCACAAATGATTCTCTGTTAGCTGCAGGTTCCCGGGTAATGGAGTATTTGTCAGCCAATCTGCCTTCCTCCTGATATGATGTAGGGTCTTGATCCATTATCCAGTCTCTCACTTCTGCTGGGCACAAAGCGAAGAGCATAGGGGGGCATTCTGGATGAATGATAAGGGTGTGCCAAGGTCATTGTTGGGGTGTTTTTTCATTCAAAAAATGAAGGGTTATGTGCTGCCCTTTTGAAGCTTGTTTGTATGTGTTTTATACTGCGTGATCTGTGTCATGTTCTGTTTATACTTATTCACTTTTCATATTTTGTGTACCTATATAATTTTCAAACAGGAACCAACATTTAAGGAACCAGACATGAAACCAGCAGCAGGTTGTGAAAGCTGCAATAACAAGTAGGATAGAGCAACACAGTCCACCAACAGAGGAGGGTCGTAGCATGCGCTTGTTCCAGGCACCATGGCTCCATGCCACACCTCTGTGTCTACCAGGCACGGGGAGATTGGTGTCAAGCAGTGAGGGGGTCCCAGCCTGTTTTATCTGTACTGAGCCCCACAATTTCTGATTGCAGCCCTGGTGTTATGAAGCCCACAATCAGCAACTGAAAACCACTATACAGAACCTATAGTGCTGGCTGTTTTTCACCATTAGCAGTCACCTTTCTCGGAACCACACTGTTCACCGGTACTCAGATGACCCCTTGATTTGTTTGATCCCAGTAGTGCATAGTTATTAGTTGTGAGCGAGGTAGAATGAGAGGGACTCACAGCTATGTAGCAACATGCAGAAAAAACAAGACAAACAGGACATAAAAGAGAATGGTCACAACCCAGCGTTACACTGTCAGTGGGTGAGGACTCCTGAAATAGTTCTGACATTTGTGGGATGGGAGGTTAAATGTTTGCAGTGGGAATTTGCCATTAGTGATGTTACTATCTTAATTAATTGGAAATGCTGAAAAACAGAATGTAAATGCAAACGATAGTAAGTACAGAATAATAACAGCCACGGTCTATTCTTCCGATATATATCTCATATTCCTCTCATACTCTCACAGACAGGTCCAGGAGATGATACCAGGGAACCAGTAAAGACCAGGCAGTGAATTATTAGTACCACTCTGTGGGTGCTGCCCTCCCCCCAGTACACGCTGCCTGGCAAGGAATGACAAAATATTCACCTGACTGGCCTCAATGTTGGAGGGTGTTAAAATTTATTTATACAAAATGTATTTGTTTATTGTTTTAAAATCTCTTATAATTTTTTTTGATTATTCTAATTTTTTTTTTTTTATATAAACCTGTATTATTTTATTTAACATATACTGTAATATTGTATAACATCTCAATAAATGTGCAGCAATGGTTTTCCTTGGGTGGTAATGTAGCTTTAATTGGGGAATACACTACAGTCCCTCCTTATTACTCCAATAGAATTGTTCTATAACTGAGTGATACACTTACAGTAGTTCTGTAACTCAGAAGGACAAGAAGGTAATAACATGTATTCAGCATTCACACACTTACACACTGTGCAGACAGCCACACAGTGCCTGCACAGTACAGAACCTCACCGATGTCACTGGTCCCTAGTGAATGGATAAGCTGGACTCATCAATACTGGTTAATAACACAACATGGCTACAGTACCGGTGCTGTGACCAGCTGAGAAAATAACTATTTTATCCATTTTATACACTGTTCACATCCATTATATGCGTACACAAGAAAATACAACCGTTTTATTCATTAATGCAAATGTTGCACGAGGGTAATTGCTGTACATTACGCCGAACAGCAAAAACTTGGACACTTTACTGTAGGAACCCCCAAGATCAGACTGCGAATTGGCAGGCGGAAAATACAGTGGTACAGTGACATGCAATGGGGAGGGAGACCTGGAGAATAAGTGTCCTAGTGACCTTACAGGAGTTACAGGAAATCTAACTCTCATACAGTCGTTAGATAGTGTTCAGTGACAGACAGACTTTATCCAACGTCAATCATTTTATCTGTTATATTTGTAGGGAACTAGGAAAAGCTTTGTAGTTTTTTATTTCACTGTCCAATATTAATAACACACAGTTAAAATATAGTTTTATTTAGATGGCTACAGTGACACTAGTTACAATCATTTACAGATACAGTATGGTGTGAGGCTGTCTTATGGCTGTGGTGTGTATGCATCATACATGGTACATAGTACCCACTAGGCCTCTCTCTGCCTCTATTCAGTTCAATGTAATGAATTCATCAAAGCATTTCAAATCCATCATACGCAGACTATAACGGTAGACTCAGGTAAAAACAAATACTGTAATATTGTACTACAATGTATTGTAGATGATGGCTCATAGTTGTGTCTGGCACAAACATACATCGTTCATGATACCACATTATACATAAGTAGATCCATTCAGTTCTATGATATTTAGGGGCAGAGATACGGAGGTTGAGAACTTAGTCCATGATGATCAGGATGGTAATAGCATATATTATGCCTGAGGGCCCCCACTCTGAAGGCCACCCTGCAGTAATGTGATCAGCACCGTCTGGTGCAGTCTGGTGCAGTCTGGTGCAGCCTGGTGCAGCCTGGTGCTGGATACTACTTTTGCAGAGGATTGTTCATTGTCTGTTCTCCTGCGTTAGCTGTGGCCAAACAATGCTACAACCTCAGGTGTCAGTTATTCAATAGGAGAGGAGGAAGGAGCACGCTGTCATTTCCTTTATTTCATTATTTTCAATGAGGTAATAGAGTTATGATTGAATGGCTTGTGTGATGTAGTTAGAGTCCCCCTAGTGGCCACGACTAGCTTTACATGCAAAATATTAATGTTAATTTAGACAGTAATATTATTGGGGAAGTTGTAATTAGAAAATGGTGTGACTCATTAACATCATTATGCATCGGGTGTCAGGTTAAGGCTCGTTACATCTGTATCTAGAGAAAAAGGTCTTTAGGTATATGTTTGGGGGGGGGGGGGGGAATAATTATAAGAAAATGAAACACAAAGCAAGAGCTTCTGTTTTTTATTTCTTCTCCCTATTTTTGTCCTCAAAACAACCATCAAACAACCATAAATTCCAACCTCTTTGTTCTCTCTGAAAGTTTTTCCTCTATGTGAAACTGATGCTCCTCTAAGTATTTCCAGATAACTCCCCTTTTACACTTCTAGATATTGTGCTTGCAAACCACTGACTTTATTGTTAAAGTGACATGGCCTGACGCTTCCACTAAATGCTGCTAGACACACATACTGTCACTTCCACTAATGCTGATAGACACACATACTGACGCTTCCACTAAATGCTGCTAGACACACATACTGTCACTTCCACTAATGCTGATAGACACACATACTGACACTTCCACTAATGCTGATAGACACACATACTGACACTTACACTAAATGCTGCTAGACACACATACTGTCACTTCCACTAATGCTGATAGACACACATACTGACACTTCCACTAATGCTGATAGACACACATACTGACACTTACACTAAATGCTGCTAGACACACATACTGTCACTTCCACTAATGCTGATAGACACACATACTGACACTTCCACTAATGCTGATAGACACACATACTGATGCTTCCACTAATGCTGATAGACACACATACTGACACTTACACTAATGCTGATAGACACACATACTGACACTTACACTAATGCTGATAGACACACATACTGATGCTTCCACTAATGCTGATAGACACACATACTGACACTTACACTAATGCTGATAGACACACATACTGACACTTACACTAATGCTGATAGACACACATACTGACACTTCCACTAATGCTGATAGACACACATACTGACACTTCCACTAATGCTGATAGACACACATACTGACACTTCCACTAATGCTGATAGACACACATACTGATGCTTCCACTAATGCTGATAGACACACATACTGACACTTCCACTAATGCTGATAGACACACATACTGACACTTACACTAATGCTGATAGACACACATACTGACACTTACACTAATGCTGATAGACACACATACTGACACTTACACTAATGCTGATAGACACACATACTGACACTTACACTAATGCTGATAGACACACATACTGACACTTCCACTAATGCTGATAGACACACATACTGACACTTACACTAAATGCTGCTAGACACACATACTGTCACTTCCACTAATGCTGATAGACACACATACTGACACTTCCACTAATGCTGATAGACACACATACTGACACTTACACTAAATGCTGCTAGACACACATACTGTCACTTCCACTAATGCTGATAGACACACATACTGACACTTCCACTAATGCTGATAGACACACATACTGACACTTCCACTAATGCTGATAGACACACATACTGACACTTCCACTAATGCTGATAGACACACATACTGATGCTTCCACTAAATGCTGATAGACACACATACTGACACTTCCACTAATGCTGATAGACACACATACTGATGCTTCCACTAATGCTGATAGACACACATACTGACACTTACACTAATGCTGATAGACACACATACTGACACTTCCACTAAATGCTGATAGACACACATACTGACACTTCCACTAATGCTGATAGACACACATACTGACACTTCCACTAATGCTGATAGACACACATACTGACACTTCCACTAATGCTGATAGACACACATACTGATGCTTCCACTAATGCTGATAGACACACATACTGACACTTACACTAATGCTGATAGACACACATACTGACACTTCCACTAATGCTGATAGACACACATACTGACACTTACACTAATGCTGATAGACACACATACTGACACTTCCACTAATGCTGATAGACACACATACTGACACTTCCACTAATGCTGATAGACACATATACTGACACTTCCACTAAATGCTGATAGACACACATACTGACACTTCCACTAATGCTGATAGACACACATACTGATGCTTCCACTAATGCTGATAGACACACATACTGACACTTACACTAATGCTGATAGACACACATACTGACACTTACACTAATGCTGATAGACACACATACTGACACTTCCACTAATGCTGATAGACACACATACTGACACTTCCACTAATGCTGATAGACACACATACTGACACTTCCACTAAATGCTGCTAGACACACATACTGACACTTCCACTAAATGCTGATAGACACACATACTGACACTTCCACTAATGCTGATAGACACACATACTGACACTTCCACTAATGCTGATAGACACACATACTGACACTTCCACTAATGCTGATAGACACACATACTGACACTTCCACTAATGCTGATAGACACACATACTGACACTTCCACTAATGCTGATAGACACACATACTGATGCTTCCACTAATGCTGATAGACACACATACTGACACTTACACTAATGCTGATAGACACACATACTGACACTTACACTAATGCTGATAGACACACATACTGACACTTACACTAATGCTGATAGACACACATACTGACACTTACACTAATGCTGATAGACACACATACTGACACTTCCACTAATGCTGATAGACACACATACTGACGCTTCCACTAAATGCTGATAGACACACATACTGACACTTCCACTAATGCTGATAGACACACATACTGACACTTCCACTAATGCTGATAGACACACATACTGACGCTTCCACTAATGCTGATAGACACACATACTGACGCTTCCACTAAATGCTGATAGACACACATACTGACGCTTCCACTAATGCTGATAGACACACATACTGACGCTTCCACTAAATGCTGATAGACACACATACTGACACTTCCACTAATGCTGCTAGACACACATACTGACGCTTCCACTAAATGCTGCTAGACACACATACAGACACTTCCACTAAATGCTGCTAGACACACATACTGACGCTTCCACTAAATGCTGATAGACACACATACTGACACTTCCACTAAATGCTGATAGACACACATACTGACACTTCCACTAAATGCTGCTAGACACACATACTGACGCTTCCACTAAATGCTGATAGACACACATACTGACACTTTCACTAATGCTGATAGACACACATACTGACACTTCCACTAAATGCTGCTAGACACACATACTGACCCTTCCACTAAATGCTGATAGACACACATACTGACACTTCCACTAATGCTGCTAGACACACATACTGACACTTACACTAAATGCTGCTAGACACACATACTGACACTTCCACTAATGCTGCTAGACACACATACTGACACTTCCACTAATGCTGCTAGACACACATACTGACACTTACACTAAATGCTGCTAGACACACATACTGACACTTCCACTAATGCTGCTAGACACACATACTGACACTTCCACTAATGCTGCTAGACACACATACTGACACTTACACTAATGCTGCTAGACACACATACTATCAGTTCCACTAAATGCTGATAGACACACATACTGTTGGTCCCACTAAATGCTGATAGACACACATACTGTCACTTCCACTAATGCTGATAGACACACATACTGACACTTCCACTAAATGCTGATAGACACACATACTGACACTTCCACTAAATGCTGATAGACACACATACTGACACTTCCACTAAATGCTGATAGACACACATACTGACACTTCCACTAAATGCTGATAGACACACATACTGACACTTCCACTAAATGCTGATAGACACACATACTGACACTTCCACTAATGCTGATAGACACACATACTGACACTTCCAGTGTCGCTGCTTCACCATCTCTCAGCCCCATGTGCACCAGGAACTCATAGTGCTGAGTGTACATGGAAGCTCCTTACAGTGATGCCTCCTTCCAATGTCTGTATTGTGCAATATATGAATGTGTGCTGAGGGAAAGTTCCTGCTGGGTATGATGGTGGTTTGTATACACACAAAATATTGAATGTCTGTTCTCTTGACTATGTTTATTTACTTTGGGAAGAATTTACCCAACCCAACATTATGCAGAGCTCTCCTTAGTGCTTCCTTAAGGTCTTTGTTCCTTAAACTGTAAATCAAAGGATTGATTAATGGAGTAACAACTGTGTACACAACAGACACCAGCCGATCCTCTGAAGAACTGGAAGTTGGGCTTGGACGTAGATATGTAGAAACTAGAGTTCCATAGAAGATAAAGACCACTGTTAGGTGTGATGTACAGGTGGATAAGGCTTTCAGTTTCCCTTTCCGAGATTGTATCTCCATAATTGTGCGAAATATGTGGATATAAGGGACAAATGTTATGCTGAGAGCACCTGACCCCATTATTATACCTACAAGAAACATTACTAAGACATTGATAAATGTATCAGTACATGACAGCAAAAATAACTGGGGTAGATCACAGAAGAAACTATTAATGACGTTTGGACCACAGAAGTTCAATCTTTGTATACACAGGGTGTGTATTAGGGATGTGAGGAAACCAGCCATCCATGCAGCAGAAACCATCTGAGCACAGAGCTTGGGGTGCATTATCTGGACATAATGCAAAGGGTGACAGATTGCTACATATCTGTCATAGGACATCACAGCCAACAAGAAGAGTTCAATGCAAATAAAGGAGAAGAAGAAGTAAAACTGAGTGATGCAGGAAGGGACAGAAATGGTCCTGGTGTTAGAGAAGAAGTCAGCGAGCATTCGTGGAGCGGTGACAGAGGAATAGAAGACATCCAGACCAGCGAGGTTGCACAGAAATAGGTACATGGGTGTGTGAAGGTGATGGTCACTGAGGATCAGGAGGACTATCAGGAGATTCCCAGCCATAGATGCCAGGTAAATGAGGAGAAACACCAGGAATAACGGAAGCTGGACATTTGTTAGGTTGGATAATCCAGCAAACACAAATTCTGACACTTTAGTTTGATTTATTGACCTCATCTTGTAGTTTTCATCCCAATTACTGCAGGAAGAAACATTGTATTATGGTATGGTAATACAGACAAATGGTTAATTGTTAATCATGTAAGTTAGATACATTATTTAGGTGCTTAGAGCTATTTATAGCTGTCACTCAAGGAACAACCAAATCAGATTATTTCTGATAGAGAAAGGGATGCTGGGAGATGTCATGACGTCATGACCTTACTATATATTCAATAATTAAAGTATAAATATTTGAAGTTCGATTAAATGTTATTATGATAATACCTAAAGGTAACTGTATATTTAGTTTTTATCCTAAGTTCTTTTAATTGTGCCTTAAATATATTGAATACTATGGGGGGTATTCAATTGTCAGCGAGTTTTTTTTTTGTGACCGTGTTAAGTCATTTTAATACTGTTTTTTATCATTTTTGAGCGGGTTAACTTTACCCACGATTCAATTCCATTTTTAACGCTCAGTTTTTTTTCATGAAACGGTCCTCTCGCGCTCCAGTAGAAGGTCTATTGAGAGTATAGGGTGTGAGAGAGGCAGCCGCGTTAAAAGCTCTTCAATTGTTTTTTTAACGTGGCGCTTTAAACAGGCAAAAATGCTGTTTTATCTCGCAACTCTTTGGGGTGTGTTAAAAATAAAAAAACTCTGAAAAGTATTTGAAATCATGTAATAATGTGAAAAAAGTTAAACTTATGTTTATCACTAATGCCTAACATGGAAAAGTTGATTTTCTTTTGAAAAAATAATGAAATAATATAAACATAAAAAAATAAAATCACTAATTAATTATATTTATGTATGTATTTGGTACAAATATGAATGTAGTAATGTGTTTTGACATGGTATAGATGATTCTATGGTTAAAAATAGTTCAATAAAAAAATATGCTAAAGGAAGTACTGTAATGAAGATGTTATCAATGTGTAATGCAATCCAATGTAAGAAAATGTATGCAAAACTTTTTTTTTGTGTTATACATAACCGCGCTAAAACTCCCCTTTACTCCCCTAAAATTTGCATGAGTTTTCCGCTGCGCTAACTCTAAACGGTCGCTATTGCAGTTAAAAAGCCGCGGGAGATTTTTTTTTTTTTTTACGCTGCAGGGAAAAAAAAAATTGCGGACAATTGAATACCAACCATATATAGTTATATTTTATGTGCATATTTGATGACTGTGAAACATTCACGATCTCTGTAACAATCTCCATTGGGGATTCCCTGGGGAGCTCACTCATTCACAGATATGTTTTTGTTCTTATTCGCCCATTTAATTGTCTGATGTATGGAATTAAGGTAACACCTATTTACTTGTGTAACGAGAGGAAGACAACGATTCAGAGCATTGGTTATAATCCTGGTTCTTACATTGACCATGTAGCTATAAATCAGCCCTTGAAGATATATCTCACTGACTACATCACTAAATAACATTTATTTGGATTGATTTGCCTCTATATGAATATGGATAAAACAAATCCATGCTGGATAAATGGAGTAAGTATATGGGCGTCTGATATAGATGAATGTATCCAGCAGGGTAACTTACCAACCTACATTCACTACTCAGATTTCCACTGTCATCCTTTTAATTTATCGTATGTATTCTGATATTCATCTTCTTATTTATAAATAAACCTTCAGAAAGAAAGAGATCTACACAGGAATACCCTTCTGTGGCTCTTATATAATCTGTTATGTGGTCTATACCAGACAACTAGTCACAATAACTCAGAACGTAGCGGCCCAGGAGACCCATTATTAATCAGCCGCGTTAGAAAACATTTTATTCCTTAAAGAGCTCAAATCTCTTGATCATTATCTTAACTCTTATATGAAAGAAAGCATTGAGTCTGTCCTTCTAGATGTCCTATTGAGCTACATTCATTATCTATTGACATGATGTGTTTATTACTTCTAGTAAAGTTCCATAAGTGTAAATTTTTTACATGCCTTTAAAATTAAGCAATAAAACAGCTTTTGATAATAAAACAATGAGTTTCACCTTCTGATACAACATATAACAATAACTTCAATAAGTTTATTTGTAAATGAAAGTTACAGATCTTCATCAAGCAACTGTAAAAAAGAGACCCCAATATCATATAGAGCACATATTCAATGGCTAATCATTATCTAGGTACACACTATAGAACAGTGTATCTAACACTTTCCTTTCCTGCAGACTCTTCTTCTTCAGTTAACAGTTACTTTGGGGCTATGCTCAGAATTTTTCATGTCATCATGGTGGGCCATTATAACATGTCTAATTCTAGTGAAAAATGTTGCCTTTGTTTTAAGTGAAAATAAACTTTTCCTTACCAATCAGTGCTGAGAACAAGTTGTGGAAATGTATGTGCATTAATGACCGATAGCATTAGAGGAAGTGATAGTAAACGTGATCTTCTGCAGCAAGTTACATACAAATTTCAAAAGGTTTAAATTAAGGATAGAAAATATATATAACAACCTAATTCATCATTGATAAATTGTGCTGAGATATGGGCCATAGATCGCACCACACTCTTCTTTACTCACTGTATGTGTTTAGAACTTAGAGGGGGCACTATTTTAAGTGTTTGCTTCTGAGGAGACATGGAATATGTTCTACAATTGGGTATGAAATTAATTTAGTATAGGGTTAGGGTTAGTGTTAGTATATAAATAATAATAATATACTCTACAATGGAATGGTTGCAAGGAGAACTAATAAATAAAAATTGCTTTTAAACGCTACAATTTACTGTCAGTGGACCAAGTGCCCCCCCCCCCCCCCCCCTCCTTCCCTTCCAACTAATGGTCAAAGAATAATTCCAGTAAAAAGTGCAGATTCAGGGTTTTTTTTTTTAAATCTCTTTTTTATTGAAAATTTAAACAGCTTTTACAAACATCCCTTTCTTGGAATGCACAATAAATTGAAGGTATTACAAAGTAACAAAAAGAAAAGGAAAGGTGGGACAATAGTCCGGCATATAGAATACTATTTAGTATTCAGTAGTAAAACATGTAGGGATGGGGAAAGATAAAGATGGGTAGAGGGTGGGGAGGAAAGGCAAAACTGTTGGAATATTGGCGGTGTTTGCAAACTGAACTAAATTGATTATCTTGGTTGTATTATCCCGCGCCTCTCTCCCCGGAACAAACCCTACATGATCGGGATGACTGATTTGGGTTAAATACAGTTTTAACCTATTTTCTATCAGCTTAGCGAACAGCTTAATGTTCCCATTAAGTAGAGAAATGGGCCTATAACTAGCACACAATGCTGGATCTTTCCCTTCCTTTGGCAAAACAGTGATCTGGATGGCTAAAGATTGAGGAGAAAAGTATGTCTGGGCAGAGACAGAGCTAAAGGCCTGTAGCAAGAGAGGGGCTAGCTGTGCTTTGAAAGTTTTGTAATTTAAGATGGTAAAAACATCAGGCCCCGGGCTTTTCCCCCATGGTGTCGTCTTGATCGCCTCTTCCAGTTCCTCGATAGTAAAGGGTTCCTCTAACATTTGTACGGATTCCTCCTCTAACGTGGGGAAATCTATGCGTTTGAGATATTCTGCTATGCGAGCCTGTTTGATCGGGTGTATAACTGTATTTGGTTGATTAAACAGATTGTAAAGCTTAGTGTAATAGCCATGAAATGCCTCAGCAATATCTGGTGTATGAACTAATGTGGACCCTGTTTCTGATTTGATCTGAGGAATATAGAGTTGGGCTCTCTGTGAGCGCAGGGCACGGGCTAGAAGTTTCTCGGGTTTGTCCCCCCACTGATAAAAATAATTCTGGCATTTACGTAGATCATGTTTAATTTTATCGGACATTACTTGGTTCAGGGTCTTCCTAGCATCTGTCAATTCAGTCATATCAAAGGGATCCACAGAAGATTTGTGTCGCGTTTCTAAGGTCTTGATTTTTTCTAGGAGCGAGTCCCTAAGTGCTATTCTTTCTCGCTTTCTGACCGCACCCATTTGGATAAGTTTGCCTCATATAAGCCACTTATGGGCCTCCCACAATGATATTTCCCAGATGTCAGAGGTGTCATTAGTCTGGGCATATTCCGTTATGGCCTTCTCTAGCAATGATCTGTTATGTGAGTCTTGAATTAAGAGTTTGTTTAGCCTCCAGGTAAAAGGTTGGCCTCCTGTCCTGGGAGTAGAGAGCGTCAATAATACCGGCGCATGGTCGGACCATGTAACCTGGCATATAGATACCTCTGTGATCAGGGGCAAATGGTTATGCGTGATAAAGAAATAGTCCAGTCTCGAGTATGTATTGTGTGGGTGCGAAAAGAAAGTGTAGTCACAGTCTGTGGGTTGTCTGAGATGCCAGGCGTCGACCAGCTGGTGTTCGTGCATAGTACGCCTTACCTTTCGGTACAGCTTACTGGCAAATCTGGCAGATCCCAAAGAAGAATCCATCGAGGGATGCAGAACCCAGTTGAAATCTCCACCTATTATAGTGATGCCCTTCTTTATCGAATCCACCTTGTCCAGGAGCGTTTCTAGAAATACAGGCTGGTTAGAATTCGGACCATATATGTTAACAAAAGTATACATTTGGGTGGAGATTGTACACGTCTCCGCCAAACCTCTACCTTCTTGCAGTGTGTGTGTTTTTATGTTCTGAACAGGCAAACATCTGGACAAAATTATTGCCACTCCCAGGGACTTAAATTCAGCATTATTACTTGTGAAGGAGTGCGGGTAATGGCGGCTCTGCAACCAAGGGGCCAGCCCTTGTTTGAAATTCATTTCCTGGAGGAAAGCTACGTCAATTTTCTTAGCTATGAGGTAACAAAGTAATCGGGACCGTTTTTCTGGTACATTCAAACCCTTAACATTAAGGGTGACACGTCTGCGCCTACCCGCCATTACCAAGCAACACTAGATAATAACATGTGTGCCACCACAAAAAGGAAAGATGAATGAACCCATAGGTGTATAGAAGTGGGGGAAAGTTGGGAGGGGTAGTGATAGAGGGGGAGGAAGGAGGGTCGGGGAGCCATTAATGCTTAAACTGAAATAATAGTAACAACGGAAAACTTGGAACCTTTGGCAAGTGTATAAGACCGTTCTGGTAAGCCATATAGGACTGTGGTCCAAACATGGTCCGGAATATAACACTCGGTCTGGGTGCCCTGAGGAGAGCAACAACAGTGACAATCAAACAAGAAAGCTGATCTGCACCACATCTCCAGGAAAGCACCGGGTGATCACACCCTGGACCTTAGCCCAGAAGAGTAGTGCAGCACCTTAGTTACACATATGCACTAACATAACTAATTTTGTAGTGTACTTTTGCATGAACACATAACAATAAGAAAAAACTTGAACATTATAAACAATAAAAAGTGGTGATGGGCTCGACAGCTCCATAATGGGAGCTAATGTAGAGAGGAGATATATCCTACATCGGGCATAGCTTCACTAACCCCACAGGGCAATCAGCCCCAAAAACGGGGAGACAATGCCATGTGAGTCTACCCTGGTATACCCCGGTGGATTTTGTTATAAGAGAGAAACGTCACCAAAAAACTTAATAATAGCATCTCCATGGCGATAAACGGATCAGACCACCGGTCAACCGAGCCAACTTGATAATCTGTAAAAAAAATAAAAATATTCGCCAGAGGAAATGGATCCACTGGAACAGACCAGTGGCGAGATCTCAGGGAAAGTCCTCCTCCAAGGAATGGATACCCACGCTTAACATGTATAATCAAGTGTTCCCTTGTGCCTGCTGGTTTGGGCATTTTTGGGGTGACCGTTTAAGTCCCTTTTAAGTTGGAACCTGTCTTCATGATGAACCTCCATCGCCGGATACAAGCGTTGATGGCAATCCTGCCATTCGGCCAGGGGGATTAGCGGAATGTTCAAAGTAGTACAGAAGTCCGGCAAGTCCGGCGGATTCCTAAGAACTGCTGATTTCCTCTCATGTGTGACATGCAGTTGGAGCGGAAAACCCCATCGGTACTTAATAGATTTTTTCCGGAGCTCCTCTGTGAGGGGTTTAAGTATCCTCCGAAATGGTAGCGCTTGCCAGGAGAGGTCTTGAAAGATGTGTATATCCTGGCTGTTGAACTCCAGTCTCATCTTTCTGAGAGAAATAGTGGAGTCAACAGATGACGTCTCTAGGCCGTTCCGTTGGAGTCCCCCTTGGACGTAGTGCCCTATGTGCCCTTGTCAAATACAATTATATTGTCTGGTGGTACTTCCAGGACTTCATTGAACACCTTTGTCAGAGCATCCTGTGGGGGGATATCTTCTGGTAAGCCTTGTATTCGTAAATTGTTCTGACGACCCCGATTATCTAGGTCGTCAATCTTTTGCTGGAACCATTGCAGGGCCTAAGCCTGTTCTGCCACTGTCTGTTCTAGGGCTGTAAAGCGTTCATCCCCTTTTTCCTTGTGTTCTTCAAGAGCCAAAAGACGATGGCCACGGTGGGCGATGTCAGCTTGCAACGAGACCACTTCTTGGTGAACAATTTCTTGCAATTTCGCTTCTAGGGCCTCAAAATCTTTTTTGGACGGTAGCTCTTGTTTAGTCGGGAGAGACTTGAGCATTTGTAAAACTTGTGACAGATCAGGCTGCTCAGTTACCCCGTTCCCACTCTGGCGCCGTGTATCATCCTGGCGTGGATCAGGAGATGCTGAGTTGGAAGCGACAGAGGAAGATGCCATTTCGGGTTCCTCCACAGCCACGGGAGTTTTTAGGTATGAGCGAAGATCTGAATGTTGAGAGGTCTCCTGGGGTTTTTTATGATTTTTCTTGGCCAAACTTTTCCGGTCTTTGCCCATCAAGTCGATTACAAACATGTTCAGCAACTTGTACAAAGTATAATTATCATCGCCGGTAGTACATAATGTTGAGAGATGACTGCCGCTGTCCTCGTCTCCTCATAATTGGTCTAGGCAGCCATCTTGCAGGACGCAGCCTGCGGTCTACAAAAAAGAATATTACAGAGTGTCCAGTGTGCCCCTGTCTGACCAGAGATCTAGCTTCAGCAGAGCATACTTGAAAATGTATATACTTGTACACTTAGGATGAGTGATGTAGTAATGAATAACCACCACCAGATGTCAGTGTTGACACACAAGAAGGTCTATGTCAAGACAGCCTGAATCCAAGCGATAGTATGTGTTTCCACTTAATGAGACCTGGTATTTAGCAGGTGTTTGTTGCTGGAGTGGTTCTGTGCTACAGCCCTGATGTCTGTAAAAGTCCAGCCCAGCAGTCTCCCAGTGTAGGCTTCTATCCCTGTGTGTCCCCTCAGCTGCCAACAAGTGCTTCAGACCCCACTTACAGATAATTGGTGGTGGAAATCTCAGCGGCTCCCAGCCAGAGCTTTTGAGCTCCTGGAAGAGAAGGCACTGATGGCGGAGGGCGCACTTCCGGTCCTGCGGTAAGATGCTATCTCTTACCCCCCACCAAGGGGAACCGACGGGGGCCACTTAGGATGCAGCCTGTTCCCCAGGCATAGACAGTGCCAGCTCTCCTATATCGCAGCTCTCAAGCGGCAGTCGTCCGTCACCAGGCAGCTGAACGAGGGCAATGGTATTTCAGGGAGGATTGAGACTCCCGGCGGTCCCGCCCGGGTCCCCCCCACCAGCAACACCTGGGCACTCTAGTTAGTATTCTGCCCACAGGCAGCCGCTCCAAGAGGGTTATATGCCCGCTGAACACCGGTTTCAGCGCTCGGGTAACGGAGCTCAAGCACAACGCTGCCGTCCCGGATGGCCGCCAAGCTACGCCCCCAGATTCAGTTTTGATTGGCATATGACTGGTTATACCCCTTCCTAAGGTTTATGTACTGGGGGTCCTGTATTGATGACTTTTGGTCGATTCTCTGTTGTTATCTTCATGATCCAACAGGCAACGATTTTACTGTAGGGAGTTTTTAGAAGACAGGAAAGAGGCAGAGGGTGAATGGAGGACCAGGCAGAACCTCCAAACTCCTCAAATACCAACTAAGTACACCCCGGGAAGGGAAATCGGTATATAGTCATAGTATAGTCATATTCCAACTAAAACTGAATATTTAGTTGGGAGAAATTATTCTTCAGGATAGATTTACAAAAATATGGTGCTTAGTGCAAATAATAATAATAATAATAATAATAATAATAATAATACTAAAACCAATTATTATTTTTATTTACATTTATACATTGCTTAATGAAGATATAAAAAAGTATACAATAGAAATACTATAAAAATAGTTTGAAAGAAAAGGTACCAACTTTTCCTTTCACAACAAATGTCTCCAATCATACGGTCACAGAACTGCCAGGTAAAATGGTTCATAACAGGATCTCTCTTCTGATGATTAATGAGCCAGTAAAACCTGATCTGATAAACCAGATTTTCTAGAATCGCAGCTTCGTGCTCCTATGTTCTGCCAGCAATTACACATCCAAGTGAAATCACTTCAGGACAATAGTTGCTTTTTTCTTTCTGCTTATTGAAAACCACTTACATTTCATTAAAAATTTGGAAAAGGGATAAAAAAAAAGCTATAATTACATGTGTATAAATGATTTATTGAGTGAAAAGTAAACGTTTGTATTCTTGTCCAATTGAGTTTTACAGGAGGTTCATCTTTTAGATTATTTTATTGTAGATAAGTTTACTAGTGAATATCTGTTTTAGATTCCTTTTCATCTTCTCTTGGTCTCCTCATTCCTCAAGCTATAGATAATATGGTTTACAATGGTGAAATAACAGCGTATACCACAGACACCACTGGGTTTACCTCAATAAGCCTAAAACTTGGAGCAAAATAGGTAAAGCAGAGTGAAATATCTGTGGATAAAGTTTATAGGAGCCACAACACTTAATCTGAGAGAATACAATGAGCTTGTTGTTTGATGCACCTTGGTGAGAAGATGCCTCAGTGCATTGTGTGTAATGTGTATGTGCATTACTTGTGTCTTTGTATAGAGATGCATATTTTGAACTTGTGGCCCCTCTCACTTTGAGGGGTGGATCAAGGAGTCAATGTGAAATTCCAGGACAGTAAGGGTGTGAAGACGCAGGTCAAGCAAATGACCTCGAGATGACCTTTATTTTTAGATACAAGGATCTTGAAATACACTCACTACAAATAAACTGAGATGATGCTGATGCATGAAGAAACTGCAATGAATGAATACCCATCCCAGCCCCGGCCCTACACATTGTAGCCTCTGGGAACCTACATATGGGCAGTCTAAAGACTGATAATCCAATACCAGCAGAACATGAATTTATGTGTGACTGACGGAAGAGTACCCTGCATCATATATAGAGAGTAGCCATCACAAAATGTTTGATTTAAAAAAATCGTGATACTGATAAGAGTTCAAAAGAGATATTTGCAGAGAGTTCCTCTTCTTTCTGTGGCTAAGTCTTAGTAGGTATAATTTGCTTGGCCACTATAGGCAAGTTATTTAGTCCTGATGCCGCACAACATCCAGTCTTTGGAACATAATATTAACAAAAATTAAAATATACACTGGGAATGGATGATTCAAATTGATCACAATCAATATAATACTTTCACATGAATTTGGTCCCCGGGAGACTACAAAATATAGTTCTTGTAATCTTTCTGTTATTTCTTTGATATTTTGTGTAGCCTTCAGTCTCACTCTCTATAATTAATGTTACTAATGTTACCATTATAATTAATTAAAATGTAAAATAATGTCTGCTATATCTCTGTAAGTCTTTGCAATGAAACTATCTCACTCGCTTGCGCTCCTAAGCCAGCAGCTGTTATGATTAGTGTATGTTAATACTCCACATGTTACTGTGAATTAGAGCTGGGGTGTAACTAGAGGCTACTGACCCCAAAAAAATGTGTTCAATAGCTCCTACTTCACCCCCATCTTCCTCGCCCCAAGATACATGCTCACGCCATCTCTCCATATTACCTACTTCTAATGTATAATTACGCATCCTTTTGCGTTAGGATCTTGGGTTCCTGAGAGTGTATCGCCTGGTAAAATTTCTGGTTATAACCCAGTAACAGTTAAATCAGCCAAAGAAATGTAAAAATAATATATAACTATTTTATTTCTTAATACTATGCTTTTGGCACTCCAGATGAATAGAGAGAGCCCGCATCCGTCCCTTTCTCTCTCAGGATGCCACCAAAACTATTATCCACGCACTCATCATCTCCTATCTGGATTACTGCAACCTCCTCCTCACTGGCCTCCCCCACTCCCATCTCTCCCCCCTCCGCTCTACACGGCTGCAAGACTCATCTTCCTCTCACACCGCTCCTCCTCTGCTTCCCCTCTCTGCCTCGCCTTACACTGGCTCCCCTTCCCCTACAGAATCCTTTTCAAAATCTTCACCACCACTTACAAGGCTCTTTCCCAATCTACAGCCCCCTACATCTCTAACCTCCTCTCCATTCACACTCCTGCCTGCTCCCTGCACTCAGCCAATGATCGCCGCCTCTCCTCCACTCTTATCACCTCTTCCCACTCCAGAATCCAAGACTTTTCTCGTGCAGCCCCCCTTCACTGGAACGACCTCCCTCGCTCCATCCGTCTCTCTCCTACTCTGTGCTCCTTCAAACGTGCACTGAAAATCCACCTCTTCCTTAAAGCCTACCAACCATCCACTTAACCCTCCATCTCCTCCACTCGCTCTCTCCCCCTTGCCTCAACTGGCTCCCCTTGTGCCTGTTCTGTTTACCCTCCCTTAGGATGTAAGCTCACCTGAGCAGGGTCCTCTTCCCTCCTGTCTCCCTACCTGTTCTTCTGCTCCGTGTTTAGTGCATTAGCCTGCCTGGAGTTTCTGAAGTTTTGGTATTTTTGTTTATTGTTTTGTACTATTTCATCCTGTATAGTCTACTGTTTGTACTGTGTACGGCGCTGCGGAAATCTTGTGGCGCCTAACAAATAAATGATAATAATAATAATAATAATTTTGCATCATTACTCTATATGAATCTGAATTCAAACCAAAAACAAATGAAAATCACAATATAACATGTACTCTAAAATTGTCCACACAGCAGCTCACAATAAATGTGACTCAATGCCGTATGTCATCACACAGTTATTATTTAGATAACTGCACCTGGGCTTTGCACCAAGAGTCCTGAGTAGGCAGCCACGCCCCTTGACCTTTAATAAAAAAATTATAATGCTAATTCTGACTGATTAATTTATGGTACTATATGTATTTCTTATGTACTCTATGACATATGATTAAGTTTAATAATATAATATTGAATTTTATTTGTTTTTTTTATTGCATTTATATTGTTTTTAATTGTTATATACAGAACATCTTTCTACTTTTAGTTGTTATAGTCAATGTTAGTTACAGACTGGACATAGTTTGTTTGTTAGACGTGTGTATGATTTGTGATTTTCTGTCCTTTGCACATCAATCCTCTGACAGTTAATTTAGGCTCTGACATTCAGCAAATATGATCTTCATGTTTAAGAAATGAATTCCCTTGTGTGTCATTGTTTTACGTCCGCTCGGATTCATTAATTTAATAGTTACATGTTTCAAAGTAAATCTCACAGGTAAGAAGTTGTTTTCTTTTGTAACGAGTCCCAATCTGGCTGCTCCAGGAATAATTAGTCTAATTACTGGAGAATATTGCAGCTGAAATGCTCAGAGGAATATAAACCTTTTGATAAACTGTTAGATAGATAATATAGCACAAAAACATCACATTAACCTGCCAAGTGCTAGAGAAAATCTTCTTTCAAGTCCCCTACACATACTGTTACTCTAACTACTGTAGTTTATTCTATAGGATAATAATAATAATAATAATAATAATAATAATAATAATTTATTCAGAAAGCTCCTAAGTGCCAGCATGACTCAAAGTACTCAACAGTGTTGCTGACGGTGAGGCAGCCATCTTGGACATGCTCAGTTGTTATTCTATGGAACCATTCACATCAGTCCTTGTCTCATTGGAGCTTACAGTCTAACCACCCCCCCCCCCCTGCACACACACACACACTCCATTTTTTTGTTGGAAGACAACCAGTTATACGATATGCAATATATTGTTTATGTTTAACAATGTTCATGAAAAAAAATGGGTAAATATACCAGAAGCCCTGGCTAGTGGAGACGATATTGAACGCCGGCCTTAAATGTAGAACATACTTGCCGACTTTCTCCCATTGCTTTCTGGGAGATTCAGTGGAGGAGGTGGGCGTGCGGGGGGCGGGGATCCAAAATCGCGTCATTTTGGACCCGCCCCCCGTGACGCAATGACGCAAACGTGTCATTTTACAGTGGCCAAATGCAGCGATCCGGGAATCGCGGTATTGTGGCCCTATTTCTGTAAATGCAGGATTTTGCCATACTCCTCCGGAAGTCCGGGAGACTCCCCCAAAATGCGGGAGAGTTAGCAAGTATGATGTAGAAGTGTGCGTGGTTTACATTGTGCTTGCAGAATATTTATATTCAGAAATTGCAAATACATTTTATTGAAAATTATAGTTTTTGTTCTTTGCAAATGCCCAAAGTGTAACTCAGAAATTCACAGATCGGTTTCTTAAGAGAAATTTAAACACTAAATTAATAGCAGGTTCTGGTTGTTCTCATGACCCGAAAAGCCCAGAATGGTGCAAACGGCTTCAGTTTCATTCATGGTTGGGTGACACTGTTATCTACAGCACAATATGAGTCACAATGGTGAATAAGACACTGTACTTCAGACTTTGTCATCCATATCATATCACAGTGCAGAGAAGTCAGATAAATGCAGATAAAGAGCCTTTCCTAGATCAGGAGAAGAAGCAGAATTCAGGGAGATCCAGTCTAGGCGGCCTGCAGACATTTACTGTGCTGCTTCAAGACATCCAGCTTATAATTATTAACATTACTAAGTTGTGAAACAGCCAACTGACTTTCTGGTAATGTCAGTGACACGACACATCCCACACTTTCGGGAAAGTGTCTGTAATTATATGTATTTCACCATTATCAGCAGATTTACTGACATAAGGTGACAGAGAAGCTTGTCCAGAAAATGATAATTAAAATAATGCAAACTTACATGTGTATGTTCAGTCACAGATATCTGAAGATGGGTCCAACTCAGAAACAGCATTTCTGTGTTAGGCCTATAAATGTGTACACTTACTCCTAGTATTCAATGTGGCGGGGTATAAAGTGCTATGTCATATCCTCACTTCTACTACTGCCTTCATTGTAACACTATCACATTCCTGTCACTTACATTATATATATACAGTGGTGGAAGAGGGGTATACGGGGGTATGTCATATCCTCACTTCTACTACTTATACTTGCCAACTCTCCCGAAATATCCGGGAGACTCCCGCATTTTGCAAGAGTCTCCCGGGCGAGTATGGCAATCCCCCGCATCGGGATAATTCTGCCCACTTCCTAGTGAAGTGGGCAGAATGAAGTCACAAACGCCACGATTGCCGGTGAATCGCGACGTTTGGCCCGGCCCCCCCGCTGTCAAATGACGCATTTTGCGTCATCACATCATGGGGGCGGGTCCAAAATTACGCCATTTGGAGCCCCACCCCCCATTACGCCCACCTCCTCTGCAGGCTCCCGGATTTCACCAACAGAAAGTTGGTAAGTATGCTACTACTGCCTTCATTGTAACACTTTCACATTCCTGTCACTTACATTATATATATACAGTGGTGGAAGAGGGGTATACGGGGGTATGTCATACCATCACTTCTACTACTGCCTTCATTGTAACACTATCACATTCTATTCACTTATATTTTTCATGTCACCACTTTTAAATTTCCACTTCTACCACTGCTTACTCCCCATACCCCATAATACTGTAGAGATGCAGCTTGACAGTGTTAAGAAGTAAATGTGATTCTCTATGCGCACACAATGTAGTATAAATGAGGTTCATATATACAACAGGGAAAAGTGTCTTGACAGTGTTAAGCTGGGTACACATTGAGGACTTTTTCCAATCAACGTGCTTTGTCAGACGATTGTATCTACGACTGAAGGTCCAATCAGTCTGACGATTCATGAATACACACTGACACGATTTACCTTCAGATCTGTGCTCTTCATCTGGTCCTTCATCTGGTCCTGTAGTGTTCAGAGAATGACAGCACAATATTCATTCATTCATTCATTATTGTCACATTGTCACAGTGATTAAACCGCCATCTTATAGCTATCCATATGTGCTAATGAATTTCGTTAGCTTCTGTGACTCTGAAACTAACAGTGGCGCACGCAGGGGGGGTTTCTGAGTCTCTAGAAACCCCCCCTGCGCTAACTAAGTGGCCACTGTCCTATACAGCAGTCACAGCGCTGTCAAAGAAGCGTATTGTATACAGCACCGCCGCAGACGCTTCTTAGACAGCGCCGCGGCTGCTGTATAGGACAGCGCTGGTGAAACGGAGCTGCTGCTCTCTCTCTAATTTTTTTTTTTGGGGGTTGGCGGGGACAAACCCCCCCCCCGACAATCCTCTGTGCGCCCCTGACTAAATATTCTGTCTCAGAACGAACAAGTGATTTATTCCTTCTACAGCACTCTACATTTATTCATTGCTAGCATCAGCTGAAAAGAACACAACTCTGTAAAATCTATGGAGATCTTGAGCATGAGTGCATACACACTACATGATCGGTCGGTGATTGTTTGGAAAATATTAAACAGTACGACAAACCAAATGAGACGATGATCGGCACTTTGGGGCAACTTTAGATCATTGTGTCACTATACACACTCATACGATATTTGACAGAACGGTCGTATGTCGGCTGATTAGCATGAAGATCGAATGGAAAACCTCTAGTGTGTACCCAGCCTTATTAATAACGCTTGAGCCTGGATTTTTTCCCCTGCCATATAAATCTACCACAAATCATTTGCAAGTTTGCTAAAAAATTGCCTTGGACTGGTACAGGTAATGCAGCGCAACAGACTACAACTGCAGTGTCTAATTACATGTGGATAATGGGACAATATAGCTCATTGTAAATATATATATTGTTTATTGTATGTTGGTGATGTGGCAGTGAGGTTGTTATTCATTGTCCTTAAAGTGAAGCCAGGGTGTTATGGGTAGGGATCAAGTTGCAAGATACTGGAGGTGGAAAACTAATTAGTGTCCATTGTTCTCACAAGGCTATTCCAGACAGGTCATCTAGCAGGGGAGGTTCTGGGGAAGGACAGCTCATCTTCACTCCCCTCTCCAACCCCCCCCCCCCCCCCTAGTCCAGCACTGACCAATGTTTAACAAGGAGGGGCCCAGGAGTTTGGTCAGAGAGGGGAAAGCTTTGTGGAAATTAGACCATAGATATGACGAGCCACTCCAGGGGGGGATGGGGTGTTCATTCTGTGATTTCATTCATAGAAGGTGCAAGGTCTGGTTGTGAGCTATTGTTCTCTACCAGAGTCTACATATGCAGCTGAGAGAGCTCCATGTGTTGTCAAGTCTGGACAGCCAGGTGACTGTAACTCCTTAAGCTAGTGGGGTAAGGGACAGATGATGTGGTAAACCTGCCTGGCCTTTATTTACTGTGTATATATAATAATCTAGTGATTGTTTTTATTACTATAAATGTATTGCTTTACTTTCTAACTGAATTTGACTACACAAATACTAGAAGGTACTGGGTAGACATCCCTTGCATAGGAAGGCACCCGTGGGTGGCTAGCCAGCGTGAAGTGGGCAGAATTGGGCCAGAAAATCTGGTATCTTCACATATACATAAACAACAATAGTATAAAACATCAACTGTAACATAATTGTAAGAATAAAACATTTATATTGTGGCATTCATTTCTATAAGTGAAATTAGTGATAAAATCTGAAGAACATCAACACAATATATAAATATCTCCGTCGATATAACACTATCTATATAACACTGTCCATTTAACACTATATAATACTGCTTTATTAGTGTGTAGTATTTGCCAATGATCCCAAATCATAGTATTGGTAATCATTTTTGTCTCATCCTAAAAGGCCATGAGTTCCACACGAGCTAAGGTGTTAAATGGTCCTTGCCTTCAAAGAAGGGAAAATTCAGGTATCATTGAAATACGATCTACATGGAGGACCTATCGGTGGAGGTGTCTCAACTGAATAAGATGGGGATGACTACCATATGGATGTGATGCAAGTTTCTTATCAAGTTTGTATCAGGGTTCAGAGAGAGCAGCTGTGTTTTTCTGGAATGTCAAAAAACAGTTATGATGGCATGGATCTGGTAAGGTACACAGGAAGACGGCACATGACACACACACAACACAATTTTGAATTTATAGCCTCATGTGCAATCGATCACATTTTGCCTCAATGATTACAAAGTATTACCAATATAAACATTGGTTTTGTTACCAAGTGTCCAGATATAAGCCCTGATTAGAGTACAGGGTATTAAGAATCCAGCCCTAGAGAGAGTTCGTAATATCCACACACTGGCCATAGAGAGAACACAGGGTATGTAGATAGTATCCTATAGACATTACAAGGTATTAAGATAAGAGCCCTAGAGAGAGTACCTTGTATCTAGACACCAGCAGTTAAGAAACCACAAGGTATCCAGACACCAGCCCCAAAGAGAGTATGGCGTATTAAGATACCTGCCCTAGAGAGTGTGGCCAGTATCCAGACACCAGCCCTAGAGAGACCATGGGGTTTCCAGACACCAGGCCTTGAAAGAATACCAAGTATCCAGACACCAGCCCTAGAAAGGTATCCAAACACCAACCATGGAGATAGGTCTGGGTATTTAGATACCATTCCAAGAGTACCCAGTATCCAGACACCACAAGAGAGAGCAGCACAACTTATACAGTTTATAGTCACAGAGAGAGCCTGTAGTATACAGATGCCAGCTTTAGAGAGTATAACTAGTATCCAGACACCATCCATAGAGAGAGAACATAGAATCTAGATATGAGCCATAGAGAGACAAACTGGAATCCAATCCACCAATAAAACCATGCTCGGCACAACAGAAATTACCAGTACATTAATGTTCTGCTTGATTTTCAACTTTATCCTTTCTTTATTTTACATAATTTACAGCTTGCGGAAAACAGGAAAGGATTGGTTGTATGGTATTGGTAGATTATTCATGAGGCTAGAGGAGTTATTAGAGGGCAAATCTAGAGACAGATAAACGTAATACTGTATATAACAATACAGCTATTACCCCTGATCTATCTCTCCCACAATTGTTATCCCCTAATAAGGAGATTAGGGGGTAAATGTATCAATCTCCGGTTTTGTCAAGTCCCGCGAGTCTCCCTTTACAAGGCAGCGCCGCTTTAAATTTAAGCTGCGAAGACGCCGAACTCGCGGGACTTGACAAAACCAGAGATTGATACATTTACTCCTAGATGTTGTGTGTAGCGGAGAGGACGACATATTCTAATTGTTGTACCTAGCCTGTGGCTGGAAAAAGGAAATATAGATGAAATGAGAATCATCATGCCCTTGCGTACCAGGAATCCATATCAAGCTCAAATGACATAGAAGGAAAAGAGGGAAAAACACAGTAGTTTTATATTGTTTAAGCAGTCAGTTCAATACCTTAAAAGACTTTTGGACACATTTGCTTGAAAAATAAACCAACTCCTAGGCCAAGTACCATAAATCAGTAGGGCGAGGTCTGTACATGGTCCTCAAAGCACCAGATGCTTATAGTTATTCAGATGAAACTCTATTGCTCATAAAACAGTGATCCCTACAGTCAGGAAGGTGACATAGAACAATGAAAAAGAAGCTTATATGTAAATGAAGGATTATGACAGCAAGTGGACTATATTGAAATGATCCAGGTAATTTCAAAATAATGCAAATATGATTGCATAGTAGTGAATACCTATATTCATAACATGCTGTATTCATAGTTGTTGTGGATGAGTTACTGATACAGTGGAGAAGAGTGTGACTGCCTGGGGTCTGGTAGTAAACTAGCAATATCCATTCCTCTCCTGTCCAGGTGACCCGATAGCATATTTATCATCAGATTGGACTGAGCTTTGTATACTGGTCACCAGATTGGATTCTACTTTGTATATTGTTAAGCTTATCGGGCTGGGCTTTGCATTCTGGTCACCAGATTAAGCTGAGCTTCGTATACTGGTCACCAGATTGGGCTGAGCTTTGTATACTGGTCACCAGATTGGGCTGGGCTTTGTATACTGGTCACCAGATTAGGGTGAACTTTGTATACCGGTCACCAGATTGGGCTGAGCTTTGTATACTGGTCACCAGATTAGGCTGAGCTCTGTATACTGGTCACCAGATTGGGCTGAGCTCTGTATACTGGTCACCAGATTGGGCTGAGCTTTGTATACTGGTCACCAGATTGGGCTGGGCTTTGTATACTGGTCACCAGATTAGGCTGAGCTCTGTATACTGGTCACCAGATTGGACTGCGCTTTGTATACTGGTCACCAGATTGGGCTGGGCTTTGTATATTAGCCACTAGACCCTATTTTGTTGGAAATAATTTACATGGTCACTGTTGGACATAATGCATGTGGGAGCAAACTGCATGTAGAATGATAAAATGAGAAATTATAGCTTGTGTTATATAATGTGCTTATACACTATGCACAGCAATAATGCAACACTGATGGTACAGAGAACACATTATTCAGAATAATATAACAAAGTGTTAATAATAAGGTTACCCACACAATGTTTTATTTTCCCATCATAACTGTATTAAGTCAAAAATAAAACACTTCTAAGACGACATTGTTCCTGCAAAAACTCACATTTCCTCTTGGGTAAAAATATCCTCTGAAACCTCAATAGAAATGTTTGTTATTGAAAATTAGCCAAGCATGTCCGGATAATAGTGCTGTTGTCTGGATAATGTTAAGTAGATCCAATTTCACAAATCACGATTTACAATCAAATTCCATAACTACTTTATCAGATATAACTGTTAATATTTTTAAAATTAAATGTAACTGTTATGATGTATTTATTTCCAAGGTGTCTAGTTTGGAGTCACTGTCGGTTTGTTGACTTTGTGTGGTGTTGCTGTCCTCAGACCTCTCGTTCTCCTCTTTGAAGACTGATTCCAAGGCCTTTGCGCTAGAAACATTATTTTTCCATCTGCTTACAATGATGTAGATATAAGGATTGACAGAAGAATTAATAGCAGGGCACAGAAGTAACATAATATAGTAAATGATTCTAGTGCGCGCAGAGGGGATGAAAGCAAAGAAAGCCAGTAACCTCACAACCCTGGCTGGAAACAGTGAGATGAGGAAGGTAATGACAGTGGCTACAATGACAATATAGAGCTTCAAAGGCCGGCATTGTACTGAGCTTTTCTGGATCTCAATAAGAAGGACCACACTGGAACCCACCATGAACAGAGTCAGAATGAGGAACACTATCGATGTGACTATGTAAACGGTCGATCGTTGTTCGGAAAAGAGAAATCTTTCCAATATGGTTATCAGGAGAGACAAGACCCACATTATTGTACACATTATGGCTGACAAGTTATGTGGTCGTCGGCATTTGTACCAAATGGGAAAACAAACCGAGAGACATCTTTCTATGCTGAGTGTAGCCAGGAAAAAGAGACTTGAATTAAACCCAAAACCATTCAGAAATTCCCCAAATCCAGAGAAGACTTTGTCATTCTGATCTGATGTTTTTATTCCATTGTACAAACAAAGGAAATAAAACGAGACCATTCCGCATCCAAGAAGGAAGAGGAAGTCAGCTACAGCCAAGTTGAGAATGTAAACAGTTGATTGGTTTAATTTTATACGAAAACAGAAGAGATAAATTGTGAATCCATTTCCAACAAGACCGATGAGACAGATGAGAGCTGAAAGCAGACATATCGTGATTGGTATGGTGACTATGGAGATGTCTGTGGCTGTACGGTTGCAGTCAGGTTGGGGCTTTGTGTAGTTCAGGGACAAGTTGAAGGACATTATTTCAGACAATTATTTGGTGAATCAATAGTTCCATTCCACTCTGTAACAGAAAACACAGAATTCAGTTATGAGATATAAACTTTGTTAATATAAATATTATTTTTTCTTCTTTTTTTTATTGGGTGACCTCAAAATTTAAATTTTTAGATGTGTTTTGTTATGTGTTGTGTCCTATGGGTCCCAATTTGCCTTTTAAAATGTAGTTATCTGCCATTAGAGGCTGGGAAAAGTCTTTCTTTTCATTTGTTAGAAATGCCTGAAAACGCCTTTGTGTCTTCCTCTTCCATCCGTGACATGAAAAGATGATTAACCCCCGTGCACTTTTAATGTACTAGTGATAAAATTAATCTGTCTTAATCTTGGATACTTCTGTCTTTCTTATTCACTTTTACACACACACACACACACATATACACACACACATACACACACACACACATACACACGCGCGCACGTGCAAACTGTCCTTGTTACACCTATTGATCTGAGATCTCTTTGTTCATCATATCCATAGACAATGTACAGGGAGACAGTAATAAATCATAAGATTATTATTATGACTAATATTAAGAATAATGATATCATACATTCACAGTCAGGGGCTTATGTAGCTGGATGTATGTCTGTTTTTTGTGTTAGGTACACATTTCTGTACGTGTCAGCATATACATACGTCCACATAAAGCTTTTGGCATAACATTGATTCAGGTCTTGGTACATCTGGAGAGGTGGAACGGGGGAGATAAGGGAAGGACAAGTGTAGATCAAGCACAATATGGGTGTGCTCTAGTAAATGTGACTCCATTAGACGTGGATGGATCTGCAGATGTGCTAGTACTTAATTCGTTAACATCGTGGCTATATTGTATGAAGTCACAGACTTCTATCCTCATTACTTATTTAACATTTGCATTTGGATTACTGCAGGAAAGAAAATTCCCATTTGATTTGTAAAGGGGAAAACATCCGATGTTTCTATTGAACTTATTTTCATTTAATTCCATGTATTTGTGTTTGAATTTAATTACATTTTATATGGAAATGCAACTTTTATTAATGAGTGTCACCTGTCTCTTGTGTATATGACACTGTATTACATTATTAAATCGTGTACAGAAAGTCTAATTCCTTACTTACACTGTCAGACCATATGTCTACATTATCCCTACACTATCTCTACACTATTGTGTACAGTCTATGATTGACGGATGCCTGACACAAATGCTTCTGTGTTTGAGCTTTACGCATCTTGAGATACTTCCAAATGAACATATCCATGTAATCATGCTTTTAAACATGTGTGTTTTCATACACCGCTAAGCACAAATGTGTGCTCTAAATCAGCCCCTTGGAGTTTATAGAAGACTGTAAATAATAATTCACTGAAACGACTGGATCAGATGTTTCTTGATACGGAGTGATACTTGTCAGCTCTTCTAATTCCACCCCACAATGGGTCAAATAAAGTTGCACACATACAAACTGAAAATCAGCTTGTGTGCAGATCATAAAAGAAAAAAGAGGCGTCCCATAGTGTGGTGCACTCACACACTGTGGCAACGCTCAAGGTGGGGCTATATACACCAGATCATAGTGTGCCAGGGATATAGCAACACAATATAAGTGCAATTACCAGTGGGGCTATCAATCAATGTGTGATATACAATTGCTGATATCACATTATATTTTTGTCCCCACAACCAGACATAAAGGTAGAAAGCATCGAGCCTTTACAGTGAGGGACATATGTTGTAATTATCATATGGTTACTGCAAGCTGAGTTACACAATGACACACAAACAGATCTATATCTGATAAAATAAATGTACTAAGCAACCAAACAAGAGAGATTGCTTCATTATGATGATTCAGTCTGTCTGTACACACAATGTGATACATTTGTTCCATTATCAATCATAGACAACTTCATCTCTGTAAGTCCAATTAGATCACATTGTTTAAGATCTCTCGCACACCACAGATGTGGTGATAATTGTATGATCTCATTGGATGATTGCATTGGGAAGATAATTAATATTTCTAGTTTGAAGTTTGAATATTCTAAAATAAATAGAGACATTGCTTCTATTTATCAGACCCAACGGTCATTATTGCAGCAAGATGGAATTGTTTAAGACTCCTCTAAAGAATTATTACCTGTTGCTGTTGTGTGTAGGAGCTTTATAGACAATATTCTGCTGTCTGTTACATTTTATAGGGTTAAACTCTTAATTGTCAACTTAAGTAAGTTATTTGCACACTGACATCTCGCTATGTATAGACAAGTCTCTGACTTGTGTAAGCAGCTCTGGTGCAATAACTGCTTCATATAAAAGTTAATGGTCTCGCTTACCGCCAGAATGTGCAGGGGGCTGTGTGCACCTACCAGTGTGTCCTCATTACAGAACGTAGAGTGCGTTGAGGCAGATTCAATGCTGTGCACCAGCTGGGACCGAACTGTTCTTATGTTGCTGACTGTCGCTTCCTCTACTATTGCTCACATGATTAATACATTCTTGGGCGTATATAAACTTGCACTTAAATGAAACCAGCAATTGCTGTTGATAAATGCATGGAATGTTATGTTGAAACAATTAAGTTATTGTTCTGCAAATTATCAGACAGAATAAAATGCAGTAAGACGGATAATAGGAGATCAGCACCAGGTTAGAGCTTATATAATGCATTTATAATTATTATACACATACCGTACCATATGGTGCAATGATTATGGATATCACATGAAATTCCAACAGTGAAATCATTGGCTTTATAAAAGAGGCCATCGCTGTGTGATTGTAGAAGAGATGTGGATCTAATAGAACTGGTAGGAACAATATTGTACAGTTGTGGCCAAAAGGATAGGCACCCCTGCAGAATTTTCTAATATTGCACCTTTTGTGCCAGAAAAATGTTGAAATGATAAAAAAATTGTATGTATTACATCAGTTTGCAATGAAATAAAACACAAAATGCAGAAAAACATACAAGTTGTAGCTTATTCTGCACTGAAACCCTTAAAGGGGCTGAACACATTTATTGCCATCTTTTAGAAGTAGTTAGAAATATTTAGGTTTCAAGCAGGTGATTTTCCTTCACTTTGGAACTGAACTAACCTATGTTGAGTAGCAGGTGCCTGCAATATAAAACAAGCTTGAAATGACTCATATTGATGTTCCCGTTTCCACCGTATGTAATGTTATTAGGCTGTTTAAGGCCCTTGGCATTGTAGCCAACCTCCCTGGAAAGAGAAAACTTGACTGAAGATTGCAGCACAGGAATGTTTGTATGGTGGGGAGAGCAACTCCCTCATCTGCTGAACAGAATGAAGATGACCTTCAGCCACAAGATACAACTGTTTCACCGTCACCAATTCAATGAAAGAAGCTCTTATGGTAGGATGCTGAGGAGGGCCCCACTTCCCTGATAGAGGCATAAAAACCACAACTGGAGTTTACCAAAACACACCTGAACAAGCCAAGCTTGTTTTGGGAAATTTATGTAGACAGATGAAACCAAATTAGAGCACATCACCCCTATCTTCACAACAAGCAAAGTTAAAAGAAAACCTTCCCTGTAGTCAGACATGGAGGAGGTACAGGGATGTTTTGGGGTTCCTGTGCTGCATCTGGCACTGGGTTTCTTGAACGTGTGAATGACATCATGACATCTGCAGATTACCAGGCCATTTTGGAGCGTAATGTTGACCCCAGTATCAGAAATCTGGGTCTCCGTCCAGATCTACATCCCTTTGAACACCTGCAGATAGACATGAAAACAGTGGTTGGGTGAAGACACCTTTAAACCTGGGAGAACTGGAGCAGTTTGCACAAGAAGCTCATCCATGGCTATAGGAAGTGGTTGATTGCAGTTATTTTTGCCAAGTGCCATACTACCAAATATTAAGTCTAAGGGCTAGATTTACTAAGCTGCGGGTTTGAAAAAGTGGGGATGTTTCCTATTGCAACCAATCAGATTCTAGCTGTCATTTTTTAGAAGGTACTAAATGAATGAAAGCTAGAATATGATTGGTTGCTATAGGCAACATCCCCACTTTTTCAAACCCCACAGCTTAGTAAATCTAGCCCTAAGTGTCAATAATTTTGACAATGTCATTTCTTTATGTTTTCTGATTTAAAAGGTTACAGTATTACAATCAGAATAAAAAAAAAAAGTTCTGTATACTAACAGAGAAAGGATTGTGGAGACCAATCACTGCTGGTAATTTCACCTCAGGTATAGAGAAAATTGTAAGTTATTTAAGAAAGTGTCAGGGCGCCAATAATTTGCCCACTACTGTGTCTAGAGTGGACCCGTCCCTCAGAACTATCCTGCCAAGCAGATTTGTGTGTCAGATTTAGTCATTATTCTGTATTTCGGGAGCGAAAAAAAAGAAAGTTTCTCCTTTTCTTCTTCTTTATCATATATAAAGTTTTACAACATGAACATATACTGAAGTTTGTAATTGTATCACGATCAGAGATTTTCACTGACCACCGTGTTTTGGTTTTTGGAAAAAAAACGCCCTCGCGTGTTTCAGTTTTGGATCACTATTTTTTTCTAAGATCCTTATTTTTTTTTCTGCTAAAATCACATAATTTGGCTCTTTTTTTGTTCCTACATTATTATTAACCTCAATAACATTAATTTCCAATCAATATTTGTAAAGTGACAAGAACACTGCTACCCCTGTTTCTGTGTGAGCAATGGCACTGAGCAATGTCACTGGAGACTGGAGAGTGACAAGAACACTGCTACCCCTGTTTCTGTTTGAGCAATGGCACTGAGCAATGTCACTGGAGACTGGAGAGTGACAAGAACACTGCTACCCCTGTTTCTGTTTGAGCAATGGCACTGAGCAATGTCACTGGAGACTGGAGAGTGACAAGAACACTGCTACCCCTGTTTCTGTTTGAGCAATGGCACTGAGCAATGTCACTGGAGACTGGAGAGTGACAAGAACACTGCTACCCCTGTTTCTGTTTGAGCAATGGCACTGAGCAATGTCACTGGAGACTGGAGAGTGACAAGAACACTGCTACCCCTGTTTCTGTTTGAGCAATGGCACTGAGCAATGTCACTGGAGACTGGAGAGTGACAAGAACACTGCTACCCCTGTTTCTGTTTGAGCAATGGCACTGAGCAATGTCACTGGAGACTGGACAGTGACAAGAACACTGCTACCCCTGTTTCTGTTTGAGCAATGGCACTGAGCAATGTCACTGGAGACTGGAGAGTGACAAGAACACTGCTACCCCTGTTTCTGTTTGAGCAATGGCACTGAGCAATGTCACTGGAGACTGGAGAGTGACAAGAACACTGCTACCCCTGTTTCTGTTTGAGCAATGGCACTGAGCAATGTCACTGGAGACTGGAGAGTGACAAGAACACTGCTAACCCTGTTTCTGTGTGAGCAATGGCGCTGGATCTCCTGGTGAGGGAGGTACTTATGGAATCCAAAAGCTCTGACAACACAACGTTGACATTTTGCCTCGATTCAGATCCGAGGACGTGCAAAAGTACAGACCTGGCTCGCAGGCCTACTCGGATCCCCTACGTTCGAGTGATCTCGGTTTTCAGAAACCCGAGCCCCAGCATCTCTGTTACGATAGATGAAAAAACAGTGAATTGCTGACTATGCAGGTACAAGAAAAAACAGGGATCCATGAGTTTAATGTCTGATGGGATCCAGCTATAAATTATTCAGTAAACAAATCCCTGACCTACCTAAACTCTGGCCGGTTGTAGATCAGCCCCTCAATATGGTGATTGGTATCACGTCTTCTAGGTAAATATTTCATGCTGGTCCCACAGAACCAGGACCATAACCTGGACTGTGACACTGCAAAGACTATGACCATAGGATAAACATATTATATTTTGAACGTCTACCATACTCCCAGCTGCAGAGAAAACATCATACACAATGTAATAATAGTTATTATGTGTCACTGTGATATTTTAGGCCACAGCTATAGGTGGAACTGAAAAAAATATTGTGAAACATAATATAAACTCACCCATGAAACTAATATAGAAATAATCTGTACTCTACACCTAGCAGATGTTATGTAATTGGGTAACACTTGCCAAGATGTTGTTGCTGCAGGCTGAGTGCTCTGGATGAATGAGCTTCTTGTAGGAAATGACTATATCTTTATTGTGATTTCATGTTTGTCAATATACCCTTCGAGTTTGCTTATAATCACATTCTAGGTTAACCGGGTGTTCTTATTGCTAAAGGAACATTAATATATAATGCAAATATTCAGTAATATTTGTCATAATATAGGATATGCAGACAGGCACAACAACCATGTAAGATAGTATAGTAAGAGGAAGCACACACACAGAAACTATGGGCGGAACATCCGACAGTGCAGACAATATATCTTAACTGGGGCCCAAGGTTAAATGGGCCCCCGTAGGGACTGTGCAGGAGAAGAGACTGTGAAGGAGAAAGATGTCTGCGTGGTCCTAGTGCCCGTAATGCCCGGTACTGAATAATAGGACATTTGAAGGGTACGTCTCTCTAAAAAAAAATAATAATAGTGTTTTCTTTACCCCTCTAGCATTATTTATTAAACAAAAGACACATAACGTGATTATATTTTGTGTCTAGGATTAGTGTATGCTTCAATATATAACATATATCATATGATACTTCATTATTCATATTCATATGTGGTGTGGGTGTTGTTTTTTAAAAAAAATAATTTCTTGTTTTTGGTGCTAGTGTAAAATATCAGGTTGTGGGGAATTAAACTTATAGCTCCTGTATTTTAGGACCATGAATCCTGTGTCCAGCACCCTTTACCCCTCCCAAACTTCAGCTGCTACTGGACATGTAGTTGTTGTTTTTAACACCTTTGGCACAGTGCGCCCTATATAAGTGTAATATGTTGAAAAAAATATCATGTTTAGAAAGTCAGAATAATATTTTAGAAATACAAATGACCCTGTTCCTCCATTGGGGATTGGGATGAATCTGCAATGCTTTCTGGGCTTCCCATGATGCAAAGCTCCACACTGGATCCCTCAGATCTTCAGAATATGGATAACATCTCTCTGGTGCCAACTATGAGCCAGTTTAATGATAAATCTCCCAGGTTAGATGTGGTGGAGCCAGGACGGGAACTGGGATGACGGGATACTAATGCTGGCAGAGTGTGGACAGGGGATAACACCCTATCTACCATTTAGTGTAACATTAGGTTAACATGAGAGATAACTAAATTAACATGGACTGGCTAAAAGAACAGAGGGCTGGGTTACCCCAGCCAACATGTGTATGTAACATTGTACACAGAGGGCAAAAATGCTCCATGTAAAGTGTATAATACTGATTAACTTCAAATGGTTTTGCATATATAAGTAGGAACATACATGAAACATGGACAAACAAGACAGATGCAATAAATGCAAAATATTATGTAGGGAGGACCCTGCTCATATATTTCTGTAGTTATAAAACATAAAGTAAGTGTACAATATATTTTGCACATTTGGAAAAAACATTAGTTACATCTGGTCTATACATATACCTATACATATACATATACATATACCTATACATATATATATATATATATACCTATACATATACATATACATATACCTATACATATACATATACCTATACATATACCTATACATATACCTATATATATACATATACATATACATATACCTATACATAAACATATACATATACCTATACATATACATATACCTATACATATACATATACCTATACATATACCTATACATATACATATACATATACATATACACATACCTAAACATATACATATACATATACACATACCTATACATATACATATACATATACATATACCTATACATATACCTATACCTATACATATACATATACACATACCTATACATATACATATACATATACACATACCTATACATATACAATTGCCATCTGGAGATATATTCTGTATTTACTATCTTACAGTGGATTTCTTAGATACATAATATCAGGTAAATGTGAAGATACCGGCATAATGTTTAGCTGTGTTTGTCCTGCCAGCTGACTGGTCCCGGTACCTCGATATTTGTTAAATAGATCACCTAGGCAAGTAGTGGATGAAAGATGCATCCTTATATTAAATATAACATATATTTAAAAAAACACATAGCACGCAGAATAACAGTAATTATGCAACAATTCAAGAGGGTTCACTACACTTCATAAGACAGAAATCCTATACCTCAGCAGCGTCTTTGCGTGGGTTTCCTCTGGGTGCTCCGGTTTCCTCCCACAATCCAAAAGCATACAAGTACGTTAATTGGCTGCTATTAAATTGACCCTAGTCTCTCTTGGTCTGTGTGTGTATGTTAAGGAATTTAGACTAAGCTCCAATGGGGCAAGGACTGATGTGAGTGAGTTCTCTGTACAGCGCTGCAGAATTAGTGGCACTATATAAATAAATAATTGATGATGATGATGATTCAATCCTGACTGTTGAGCAATATTCTTCACTCCTCTACCCACGTGCTATAGACTGAGCTCAATGTCCTCCTGCTTTTACAGGTCTTTAAACTAAACACAGTCCATAGAGGCTTCAGTGTTGGCACAGGCACAATCATGAGCCAGTCTGACAGGAGTAGTAATTCCTAGTCAGCACTGTCCTGAATAGAGAGCCCACATCTCATTCTGCATATTTTAAAACCTTCCTCTTTTAGATGGTAATCTATCTTCAGATGAGGATTCCCTTAGCCCCCCCCCCCCCCCCCCTCCGGGATTAGGTTTCCACTTACCAGGGGCTGCACGTAGACTTCTCACAGTCCTCAGCTGACTTTAATGTAAAATAAAGTTTGGACAAGAAGGTTTGTCCAGCGGGCTAAACCCCTATTTTCAATGTCCTAACGCCTCCATCTCTTCAAACCCATAGCAGATTTAGTACGAAATATACTAAAGTGCATTTTGTATGCGATATGTGACCTGTCACACATCGGATGCGGTTTTCAGTTCCCACTACACTTCTAATTTCACTGTCCTGGACATTATAGCATATTACGCTGTCAGGTACTGTGACATAAGAAGGGCTGTGGCAGATGTAGCACGTGAAGTATGTTACTGGCAGACATCAGAGGTTGTTCCTTGTAAGTTTAGCTGTGTATTTCCTAACACTTTGTGAGAAAAGCACTTCAGAGAGTGATGAGCACATGTTTGCTTAATGTATCTTTGTATTTTTTTGCACTGCACCTGAATGTGGATGTATGAACTGTAGCTCTTCAGACCTCTGACTTTTCCATTTACGACATGAAGAGAAGTGATGGGGAGGGAAGGGGTGTTGTAACGTAAGCAATGTGCAGTAAGGGAGTGTTTGAGCAATTGTGTATGGCATCAAACTGGGACATAGTCGGAGATTTGGCTGCAAAAGTGTTTTTCTTTGCGGGTGGTCAGGGGCAGATTTAAGTAGAACAGCTGGCAATTAGAGGATTTTCAAATGATTCGCAGGCGCTTATTAAATCACTCGCCATAGTTTAGGATTTTTTTTCCTGTTTGTACGCATGTTCCTTCTGTATTACCCAGGTTATACAAGTTTAAAAGATGCTTTATAGCAGTTGCCTTTGTAATATATAAACTTAAAGGTATGTACGTGTTTGAAGTTGGATGCAAGTGTCTGAGAAATATGTCTGAGGGGTAAGTCTGAGGGGGGAGGCTGGTTGATGGGGACATGACTGAGGATGAGTGTCTGAGGGTGTCTCTGAGGGGGGTTGTCCGAGGACCGTGTCTGAGGGGTGTGTCTGTTGTCAACAGGACACTTCTGCTACTCGCTTAGACCGGGAGGCATCTTTAGCTCTTAATATGGTGCACATACGCATTGTTATGTCCAAATTTATCGTTTGCAATAAAGATTTTCCTATGCGATCGCTGTGGTTCCAAAGCACAAAGGTTTTACAAGGCAAAGTTTGGTATGGACTAACACAAGCTTCTATCAGAACGCTCTGATTTCCAAAGCCAGAGGTGAACAATTTATACATAGTACACTTGTAAAAAGCAGTGACATCACAAATATACACAGTTACAGTATTAAGGTCTTCATCCATAGGTCGAAGGGTCTTGACCTCCCAAGAACTCGACATGGCATTGGTGGATTCCTCTGGTCATTGTTCCTTGAGATTGCCAGGTGTCCTTCTCCAGATTCCCGCCTCTACACCTGTATAAACTGTTTTTTATGATCCCTGTGTAGTGGCTATTTGGTGTATGAAAAAGTGATATTATTTATAACTGACGTTTACAAGGTGCGAACGCTGCATAAATAACACTAGAAACGTTCTCATGTAATTGTGACCAAAATGTAGCTTAGATGTAGGAAACATTATTTAGCCTCTTTACCACTTTATATATTATATTAACTAAAATAAATAGATTAAACTTATTTGCATGTTGGTATTTGCAATAATAATTATTCAATTTCGCACTAATCGCACCGCAACCGATATTAGTGTGCAGAAAATATTGATTACCACCTTCATCCAATTATTAAACTTCAACAGCATACACCTTAGTGCGCCTTCTTCAATCACAAGTTACGCTTATGTATATGTTCCACTCTGAATCAGACCCAACACATCTCTCCTTACAAACTAGCTACATTTGTGCAGATTGGTCAGCTGATACCCAAAAAATGTTACGCATTAATTTCTAATGGAATAAGATATAGTAGTATTTTACTCCTCATACTAAAACAAACATTAATTGCACTCTCTTTATATCCCTGCCTCACTCTCACCATCCTGCTCTCTCTGACTCTTTCACTGACTACTTCTGCTTTCCATAAAGTCTCTCACGACCACTTTCTCAACACTCTGCCCCTGTCTCTGCTCTCCTGCCACTAATCCCCCATACACACTATTCTCCCATTGCCTTTGTATGTACTGATCTTAATTCTACCATTATTGTACTGCCTTAGCCATAGTACTGCTCTACCATAATATTGCCGTGCCATAATATTGCCTTGCTGGTGTTTTACCACTTTGTTGCATTGCCGCTGTCATACCTCCCTTGCCAACATCTGGACTTCTACACTACCTATGCCCAGACAATCATGCGCTCTACAACTTTTAGACCCCTGCACCATCTGGATGTGGCCTAAATAGGTATTTGCACCATCTGGCCCCTCCAGGACTCTGTACCACCTTGGCTTCTGCACCATCATGGCTCCATCTAGGCTTCTCTACATTACTACCTCAGTATTATGCTGATCTCTGCAACATAGTGAAGCCCACTATGCCTATTGTCCCATTTGTTCTTTTGTCTCTCATTACCCCCTCCCTTTAGAAAGTAAACTCTCATGGGCAGGGTCCTCTACCCTATGTCTCATGCCTGTTCGCTGAGTCTCATGTCTGTACTCTACGTTCCTCTCTGTCCCTTTCTTGTCTTATGCAGAATTGTTTTTGACTGCCATGTGATTTGTTCTGTTAACTGTATCCATGCATTTATTATTCTGCTTCTCTGTGCATATTGTTATCTGTATGTACGTATGTCAATTTGCTGTATGTTCTACTACTCTGTGACTGACAGAAACCTTGTGGCGTCTTATAAATAAAAGATAATGACAGAGCTTACCTGGATGGAGATGCCGTGATTACACCTGTGGATATTGTAGAACAGCACGAATGGAGCTCAGGGCAGAATTTTTAAATGTATATTTTTTATCATACACAATTGAACTCTTTTGCATTTCACAAACTTAGTTCTAGGTAGAGGAGGAAGCAGCCTGTCAGGAGATGTATCTGTTACAACTGCTTCACCCCTGGTGCAAGATCCGTGCTCGTGATGATGATGATGATGATGATGATGGTGATGATGATGACATTGATGGTATGTGTAAAAAAAACAAATAAATAATTAAAAACATGTGCCCCCCTTCAAAACTCCTTCCAGCACTAGTGCTGAGAGCCTAGTCTGGTATTGGCAAAATCACTCGGATAAAAAGTGTGATGTACCCCCGAAAATGCCAATACCAACTCTAGGCTACGCCAACCAGGTCTGGTGGCACTATATCAGGGAAATATGCAGTGTGAGGTTCCCCTGACACAGTAGTAACCAGCCCTAGGCCGGATAACACAAGGTTGATTTCCTTAGGGGAATTGGGCAAATGAAAAAGTGCAGACCCCACGTGCTGGTGCTTTAAGTACTGCAAGTGCCAGTATATCCATGGCTGCTAGAACATGCTGGCACTTGTAGAACTGCAAACACCAGCATGCCCTGGCATCCATGTCCCAACGGGACCTATATTGCAACATGTAAAACTGCATAAAAAAACAAACACCCAGAAAAAAAGCATTTAGTACAAATAAGACACCCTCCTTCACCAACTTACTGCCCAACTAATTACTGGTGGGGGGTCCTCTAATACTGTTCTGCAACATACTGTCATTATCTATCTATCTATCTATCTATCTATCATATGATATATAACAATACGTTGACTTAACATGCTGGATACTTAGTACAACACACTAGAACAGCAGAGGAACCAGGAAGTTCAGCCAGGGGAGGGGGAAACTTTCACTTTCACTATCACAGGTCACAAATAACTTCCAAGCTCAGCACAGTTAATGTGAACGGTGTGGGACAGATGTGACGGAACAGACTGGATACAAGAAAGAGACAGAGGAAATACTCTTAGCTGACTGCCTATACGTGAGCGAGGTGAGGAGACACTGACTGTACATGAGACAGAGATAGAGGTATGGAGAGACGTAGAGGGCTATAGAGAGGGGGCGAGGGAGAATGGGTGGAGAGAGAGAGAGCTTGAGAGACAGAGGGGCGTATTTAAGAAGCACCGCAAAAGAAAAAAAAATAGTTTTCAATCCTTATCGCATTGATAAAGATTGAACTATGTCTCATATTCATCACAAGAAACAGCAGTTCTGATAAACTGCTGTTCTTGTGAAGTGCAAAACTTACTTGCCACTGCCCCTTCACTTCCGGAGACGTTTGCGATCTACGGGGGTCCCCTTCTAATTCCAGTGCGCATGCGCCGACTGAAAACTCGGGCATGCGCACAAACATCCCTGCAACTCACTGTTGCAGAGAAAGCGGTGTGAGACAGGGAGGGATCATGTGATCCCTCCACACATGCGCTGTCCAGCTCAGAGCAGAGCTGAACATTGTTGAAAATGATCAAAAATGGTAATGTACAGCAGACTGAGCTGGCGTACATTACCATAGGTGTACAAGTGTTTTAGAAAGTTGCTGAATTGCGGTACATAGCAGTCCACATAGACATCTATGGGGACTACTATGTATTTCGACAAAAAATGCAAAGCAGCCGATATCATAGATATCAGCTGCGATACAGTGTTGATATATTAGGAAAATACTTAAATATGGGTCCATTAACTATAATAAATAGGCTACAAAGAGAGAAAAGAGTTGAGGGAGAAGGGGGTGAGAGAGAGAGAGGGTGAGGGGAATATAGTTGGGGAGAGAGAAAGGCAGACAGAGAGGAAGATGGAAAGGAGATAGTGAATGAGAGGTTGAGAGGTAGAGAGATAGAGAGAGGGAGAGAGAAACGGGGCAGACAGAGATAGGGAGAGAAGGGAATAGAGAGAAGTAAAGGTAGAGAGGGAGTGGGAGAGATAAAGGGGAGAAAGAGATTCAGATGTAAATAGATAAGGAAAGGGGAGAGAATGGGAAGATAGAGAAGGATTTAGATTTCAATTTTGTAGCAACGGAAGCCACGTTACACAGCAAGTGGTGCAAATATATATTTCTATGTGTGCAGGGTAACTCCTGCAGGTCCTGCATGTTGCACACATGTACTGGTCAGCTGTATTTTGCCCCATGTTTTACATGTGGATCGGCCACAGCCCTCACAGATTACATTGTGCACTTGGCGTCCTCCTGCAGCACAAAACAGATTCGATTTTTGCACCCTGTAGATGGATTTGCTCCTAACACTAAACCAGCCCATAGTGCCTTACAGCAACCTCAAAATATTCTCTAAAATACCTATGACCTAGAGCTATAGTTGTGTCACCTGCATTATGCTCATGCTATAGAATTGTACAGTACCACCAGATTATAAGTGTTTAGTAAAGCAAAAATGGAAAATAGAAACAATCTGCTAAAAATTCTTATTTTTATTATCACAGAAATGAAAAAGAAACATCCAATAAATATTCTAATCAGACTGAATAGGATAAGTTAAAGCCAAAAATATCCCGTTATTACCTGCTCCTATTTCACCACAATTCTTCTTTTCATTTTAGGACATTATGTTTCAACTATTAATTCTTCCAGTCTGTCATATTGTTATCAGAGTTGTCTCATTTCTTCTATATAAACTTCTAAAAATAAAAATCAGAACAACGAGAAATGTTGGGATATTTACCCGGGAAGCAGAGAATAACTACAGATTTCTGCAAGATTTCCTCACATCTTCTGATAGAGTAATCAATGAAGTAAGGCCATTCGCCATAACAAACAGTGGTCACCAGGAGTTCAGAGAGGAGGTTGGGAGGTGTGACGCTGCTATACTTTATCATTCCAAGAGAAGGGGACGAGTGAATATCACAGATGTGACGGATGCTCTGTATAATGAGGAGCTGGAACAATTGTCCAGACAACTAGGTAAAAGCCGACGAAGGCACTGTACATACAAATGATGGGGGATTGTGTCACTTGTGTTATTCTATACCATCTTTGTATGTCAACTGTTTTTATATACTTTTTGTTATATGGAGATTTGTTTTTGCTTTTGTTAGGATAAGTTCTCCTACAGTAATATCATGCAGTTGTGTTCTGGCATCATCGAGGAAGGGTGTATCATATTAGTGTTGGGATGTTGCTTAATATTTGGGTAACTGGTGTAAGTGGCAATATTGTAATTGTGGTTTTGTTCTTTAAGGGAAGAGTAACGTGATTGTAGTGGCCGATCACTTGGAATCCAGTTCTCCAGAGGGAAAGAAGAGGATACTCCAAAATCAGCCTCGAATCCAGGAAATGACCAGTGATCTCTTTCTCTTCAGTGAGAGGGACAACAATGAGAGAAAGTTACAGGACCATATGAATACGAATTTACAGAACATATTATCTGTCATTAATCAAGATTTCCGCATCTTTATAGGTAAATCCTATTTGTTTGTAATATCCTGTATTTCATGTTGATACATCCCTGGTGTGCGGTAAAGGAATATTAACGGTGATTGATGCCAGTTGGCCCGACAGTGGCTCTACCATGATGAAGTTAACATGACCCTAATTCAAGGCCCTTATTAATGCAAAACTGAAGCTACAGTAATGTTCCAGTTTGTTACATTCAAGAAGCCGGTCCTGAAGAGTAAATGACTATTTCTTATCACCGCTGTCCTCCATGTAGATCTCTAAAGGTCGTTTTACCTTTGGGGACATAATGTACTCATACCTGACAACTTGTAAAGCGATGAAGACAACAGAAAAGACTTAGCAAACCTCAAGTTCTTAAAATTTAAGGATCCCCAGCGCATTTAATGAACTTATTTAATCATATATAAATATTGTGCATCTTCCTACCAGCCTCTATGTAACATCTGCACCACCCTTGGGTCATCTGGCTCCATGCCACATAGTTCACAGCGCTCCTTGTCTGACAACCACATGTCGATCCATTAGGTTAGACCTTGTAGTCCAGAATACTATTCTGCCTTCAGTTCTCTGATAACTCAGTGATAACCAGAGTTCATGATAAGTAGCCGGTAGTTATAATCAATGATGATACCGGCATGTTAAACATACTCAGTTCACGTGACCCAAATCGTGGGTTATCCACTTGATTGTGGATATTGGCATCAGGTATTGTGCTGGCTCCATCCACATTAAATACACTCTTCTCCCAGTAAAGACACAAGACCAGGATACACTGCTTGTTATCCCAGGTAGTCTGAGCAGTTAGTAGGTTGAGGAAAAGCTGTTCTTGTGCCTCATTGAGTTCATTCACAAAATTATAAGTTGTTATCGCTGCCCAGAAAAGTCGTCTCCTCTCAGCTTTATCTCAGATACTTTGAGCTCTGAAAAACCTCCAGAAATATTTACATGTATATCTGTGAAAGTTATTCAGTAGCTATTTCTTTGTACTTAGTGGTTTAGTGGTTGTTACAATAGACAGAAAATTTGATCTTAAAGGATAATTCCACCCAAAAGTGGCTTTTAAGTTGTTGATGGAATTTCAAAGATAATCCTCTATTCCCAAAGTTTTATTAACTAGGGTCCAATGTTCAAGGAGTTCTGCTGGTCTCCAGCCATTGTGCTCTCTGACTCCCCTCTGCTTGCTCCTGATCGCTTCTTCTGGGAGCATGTTATTTGTGAACATTACACTGCCTAACTAATAGAAAACCAGAGTGGCAGTCATACCTTGTGCTCAGCAGACCTCAATCTTTGGGGTAGGATTATTATGAAGGCCTCACTTTGTTATATTTCTCAGTATTAGAATTTGTAAAATGATATATACATCATTAACAGGTAATAGGAATAATATAGATATAAGTGGGCTAAGCCATTAGCTGTTTACACAATATTTCCCAAACCCAGACTTCAAGAAGCCCCCATAGTCCATGTTTTCCATATCTCCTTACTGGAGCACAGGTGTATTCATAACTGACTGACTCATTGTAACAGGTTCACAGGTGATACTAATTATTTCCAATGTGGAAACCTGCACTGTTAGAGCTCCACAAGGACTGGATTTGAGAAGCCCTAAACTAGTACTACATACATACAATCAGCTGTATATTATACCAAGGGCATTATAATGCACCACAGTTAGAAATGTTCTCCATCAACAAACCAGTTTATCCTGGGGAATAAGAGCTTCAAAAGATTTCCATCATAATTCTCACAGACTGCAAGTATCTCTGTGCCACTGTAGCTTTATAGGATTGGTGGTTCTCTTGGCTCTGTTGTCATGTTCCTTGGCAGTGTAATGGGAACACACAGAGAACGTCTGACATTACGTAAAATCTCCCCGTATCCTGTGACTTATTTCCATAACACAAATTTCCTTCCAATCTCCAGATTCACAAAGGGGATGTGGGATTCCAATCCTGGTAAGTAGAAAACATATATTTTACTTATGTAATTCATTTAAAATAAATATTCATGCAAGAATATTAAAATCCATAAACATGTACAGTAATATTTATAATATTTCCATACCAAGGTTTCCATACCAAATAGCTTTATGTAGAAATGATGATTAGTGACTGATTGATTGTTGACCTTGGAATACATTGGGAAATGTGTATTAAAAGGAAAAGCAGAATTCAGTTTGTAGGTTATCAGGATGCTTGACGTTGTCATGTGCCTTCATAGCTTTTCATGGGCTTCGATAGTCTAATTATTGTCTAAATAATATTACTTATAATCTCTTTGAGCGAGTAGCTTTACATATTAAAGAAGAAATAACATAAAACAGAACTGAATTACTTGCACGGACGTATTAATCATTAATTGAATTCTCTAAATTCTGTTAGGGAACAAATGACAAGTTTATACAAGAGAGTCTCTTATAGGTTCTTACATCTTTATCGTGTCCACTTTCATCCAATCTGATGCGGGTTCAGCTGCTACATAATACAACTAGTTGGACATGTATTGCAATAAATGCAACAAATAGCCCCTGTCTTAATACATAAGAAAATGGCTACCATGGAAATGGATGATTCTCAGAAAGAAATATCCTGAAACGAATATCGACGTATCACAGATCTGTACGTGGAGAATTCACATGGAAACTCAGCCGGGAGGGGTTTATAAAGACTAAATGCATGTGATATAACTGAATAAACCAGTGACATCCATCATATATTACATTGTACTTAAAGAGTATAATGTTGCTGAACATTGCATCAAATAATCACAAGTTTATTGTTACATTTATTTTGTATTTTGGAAAGACCCTTTCGTTGTATTTGGATGGAGTAAAATACAGTTTATAGTACATTCTTGTTACTAAGCAGAATACATGAAATGGAAACTAAAGATTGAATGAGTTGTTTCCATACTGTCCAAATGTCCCAGTATTCTTTTATATATCATCCCCCCCCACGTGCTTTATCTGACCACCCTTCATATAATCACATGACAATTGACATCATTAATTGTGACTCTGAGGACATTAATTAGAACATTTCTGTACTTGGGCCATATTATATATATATATATATATATATATATATATATATATATACACATACAAACTGCCATTAATATAATATATATACACACAAGTAACAGGAATATAGGTAATATTTCCAGTAATCTATATCCAAGTAATGTCATCAGGCGTCTCCTTCACTCTGGTCACCACAGTGACTGCACCTTGAAAGGGACTGATCATATTTCTATAGAAACTGCCCCGTCTGAACCCATGTTTCATGTTGTTGTCCAGACCTGAACGCTGCTCGCAGCATTATTCATCCGGCCAGCACAAATGTCAGTGGGTACCGACAGTGCAATAAATCCAAACAGACCTAAGGAACATGAGACACTCAGCCCTTTGGTCCTCTAGTGCTTGGCCCGTGGGTCATGTGTGGTCCCTAGAGGTAGTGATGATGCCTCCTGTGCATCGTTTATCTGCTGATACCAGTGTATGGGACAGAGTAATGGTTGTCATTGATTCATAGTCATGCAGCATATACTTGTATCTGTACTACTCATCACACAATGCGAGTTTATGTGTTATGAGCTTGTTTAACTTTTCCTTGTTTTTTTGTGTATTTGTTAGACACCACTGTTTGTGAACGTACTTCGAATTTTTGCTTTTTTGCTGGAATATATCATCAGGTAGGTAATAAAATATGTGTACAGTATGATTTAATGTAGGCTGTGTGTGACTTATGTTAATACATTATCTCATTTGTGTGACTCCTTGTATATACTGCTCTGTCTTGTTCTCCGTCATTCATATACTGTGTATGTGATTCCTAGTGGATATAATACTTGACCACTTTTTGGACCTCCTGAAGTATCAGGAGGGAGGCCCAAGGTGCACGTGCAGGTGGTGTGACTATGTGACTATCATAACTGTGTCACCTACCGAATCACATCATCAAACCCCCATTCTGCCCACTTAATTAGGGAAGTGGGCAGATTACAAAGGTGGCTTCTCTCCCTGTAGAAAACCCGGAAATTTGGGAGTCTCCCAGACATTCTAGGAGGATATGCAAATATTGATATTATAATGTATATGTGAATCCATTTGATATTTTTACATATTCTGCTCTGTGTGACACCCACTCTGCTATTCCTAAAACAATGTCTTCTGCTCATATGCTGAGATTCAGAAATGAATATGTGTTAAGCCTTAAATGTTTTGATGTATCTGTATAACTAGGTGGTGGAGGCAGTGATGAACAGACCCAACACTGCAGCTGTGGGTGAGTTTGTGGACTGTTATCAGCTATGGGTTTACGTTTATTGATTTATTTTTACATTCTCATCATGAGTAAATAATTTTGTGTTTGTGCAATCCAACTTCAGTATTCCTATATCTCTAAGACAGAGTCATTGACCAGACCAAGAGGTACCCATGGGCCAAAGAGGTAGACAAAGCTCCAGAACCCAGGACCTAGATTTTGAGCGATCAGTTACATGAAGAGTTCTTTAACCTCCATTATTTTAGCACATGATTGGTATTGACAGGAGGCCCAGAAAATAACCTCTTTCTATACAACACAGGGAAGGACACTGCATCCACTCTCATCATAGATTCCTTTATCTAAAATATTCATTTTCAAATCTGAGTGAAATTGGCTGAAATTCCTCTGAATTGCAGCAAATGGAATTTCTAGGGCTTTACACAATCCCTCTCGTAGTCTGATTCAGAATGGAACACAAGTGAAATGCGTCAGCTTGACAAACCCCTCAGACGCTTGCGTCCAACTTGCGAACATTTGCAAAAACCTTTTATTTTATATGTTACAAACACAATTGTGATGAAGCATCATCAACCTGAATAACCTACAGCGGGAACAACTTCCTGACATGTGTACAGAGAATAATAATCTATTAAAGTCTCAGTAAGTGCCTGTGTATCATTTGCAAACCTCTAATTAGAAGCGGTTCGTTAGTTCAGCGGTTCAACATTATCATCATCCGCTAGTGCGAGAAAGCACAAAGATAAGCTACACAAAGGAATCAGGCCCTGAGTATATTTTCTATAGTTCACTCCCATTAAAACCTATAACAACAGAATATAATTTACCTGGTTGGGGTTCCGGAAGCAGAAAAGTAGATACATCAAAAAGTTTTGATATCTCAAGGGTCAATATTTGAAATGAATGATGTGTACAACGTAAATGAATCAGTAATGGACGATTACACAAAGAGCAGACCCCTCTTTTTATTCTGTTTGGTAATACCCAGTCTTGTTTTATTACTTTGTTTGCTCACCATTGTAAAGAGCTGAGGTGAATGCTGGCACCATATCTAGTGGGTGACTATGGAAGAGGGGAATACCGTAAAGAATAAGTGCCTACATGTTATTCTACACCAGCGCCAGTGCTTTTATGGATCTGGCATTTTTCTATGTGCGCTACCTCCCTCATCTGAGTATGTGCAAAGAAACATATATGTATCCCTCAGGGGAATGAATCAGTGAGTATTGGGGGGAATATTTTAATTAATCTATTCCTTTTTGTATTGAAGAGTCCTGAAAAGGTTGTTAGTCAAGGCTGTTGGACTGCCCCAGAAGAACCTCAATTGATGGAGCATGTTTGACGAGTTTTTACTATCCAATGCAAGTACATGAATGCCACATTATTCACCGGACCGCGCCTGTTTCACATGTTCTTTGGAATTAATGAGTGGCTTGTCTACACAAAAATGACATATATATTGTAATATTCATGTGTGTCTTTGCTCCCAGGCAGTACAATAGATTTCATGTAATATTTGTATATCGCTACACAAGTGGATTGTCAGACAGACCGCCATTGTTTTATAAAGATAAACTCTATAGTACCATATACTATAACATGTTAGTGTTTTGTACTTGGCGACTAATGATTTTATAAGCTAGTAACACATTTTGCTATGAATTATAATTAAATAATTTACTTTGGACAATGCAGTGAGCTGTATGGGTGTGTGTGTATTATAGACCGTATCATGTGTAGAAAGAACCTCACAGAATTCAGGTATAATCTATGTTTTAGCCATGAAAACATTTTTTTGCTTTAATTGAAGTATCATCTTTACTAATTTGGTCAATTCCTTGGCCTTATCTTACTGTGACTGCCCAGGTCTGATTTGAATAAAGGATGATTTTAGATGATGGTATGTGTAATGTATTTCTTATACAAGAGTATGGGCATATTTATTAATATATGGAGATAAGTATGACTTTTATCGATTCTTATTAGCTAGCCAGTTTGTGCATGCGCAGTATGAACAGAAAACTGTAGCCATCAGATGAGAACCCTCACAAAATTGCACCCCATAACTTCCCCTTTATCCCCACCATCTACCGGTGGGGGAGTAGAAGCTGTGAATGACAGAGTAAGGGTAAAATAATGAGGACCCTCTTGTGACAACTCTTCCACCCCAATCGTCCCAGTAAAGTGCTAATTTTCTTTTATGGTGTTTCTCATTAACTGCAGTGCAGTTTCCAACGCAATATGACATCTGGTGGTAAACAAAGGGTACTGCATGTTAAAATAAATTAGACTAAAAGCTTTGGCACACACATTGTACATGATGTAATATTTCCTTAAAGTTCTGTGATAATTAAAAAATATTGTCTGTAAGCGATTCATAATATGTAGACACTATATAAGTAATTGTCATTATTACTATTATTATATACATACGACACTAATCCCCAGATATTATGTTATATCCACTGTCTACAGAATGAACATATATGTAGTCTGCTGCTTCTCTGGTGTAGGCACTTTTCTCATCAGCACCTGTGTGTAAACCCTTCACTGCTAAGGACGTGGGACAACTGTTTCCAATGTCACATAACTGAACCAATCTTCTGAGTTTAATATTTTCTTCGTTATGAACGAAGGACTGTGGACTAGGGCCCTAGCCATGTCCTTTGTGGGATGGCGACCCCCCCCTCTCTGGTGGCTCTCCTTCACTGCTAAGGACGTGGGACAACTGTTTCCAACACCAAATAACTGAACCAATCTTCTGAGTTTAATATTTTCTTCGTTATATACTACACTATGGCCCTAGACATGGTCTCTGTGGGATGGCAACTCCCCCCTCTCTGGTGGCTCTTCTTCACTCCTTCAGTGGCACTAACACAAAGTGGTGGTACATGCATTATTTCGTAGGCCCCAACCTATATATTCTCCCAGTGTGCACTTTATGCCCCAGTCTGACACTGTGTATAAGGAAAGATCACTCTTCCCCCAATAGTGAACAGTATTATCAGAGGGGACTTTTTGAGATGAATGATTTACAGTAAAGGCAACATAACCTACAAATAGACTATTATAGATGAGATACAGTAAGAGATCAATACAGAGAGCAGGATTTGAAGCAGAAAGAAATGATTGATTTAATCTTTCACCGGAAGGTAGAGAAAAAAAGAATAAAATAAAATCAGATTTATTGTTAGTGTCTGTGAGGAGTAGAAGGAATCAGACAGTACAAAGACATTGGCCAATATTATTGTTAGACAAGGGTCTGGAACAAGCCTTAGGGCCAAATTGGAGGCACCTAATTCACCTAATATAAGGGATATGGTGCTCCGCAGTCATTATGTGAGGAAAGATAAAACATTTCCTAAGGTAAAAGTTTAAAAGTGGAAAGTGTAGGTTATGTCTATACATGTCCTGAACACCGATGGTTGAGGATACATTTCTTAAGAAAAATCGAATCAAATATTTATTATGTGTGATATTACGTGGTGTAATTTATTGCACTAGTGGAAAAAGACACACGGGCACGGTGGTGATACTGTACATACAACATGTATATATATATATATATATATATATATATATATAATATATAACATTGGTACGATAAGGAATACAGAATCTGACAGACAACATATGAGACCACTCACATCAGTTGTGAGACTCTCTCACTACAACCATAAAGGGAATCTAACGGATTACAAGTGTTTAGGAAACAGAACATTAGTCTGGATCAGAGGAGTTGACCTAACATGGGAACTCCTACAACGGGGGAGAGAATGGATTTTTTTGTAGGATGCCTTCGCTCCGTATGGGATGAATGAAGGTAAAAACTACTCATTTTTTTTTAATTAACTAATTGTGGTCTCAAACTGTATAACCAATTATACTCGTTTTGACTACCTTTCAGTATTTTAGTCACTTGTTGGTGGACATTAAGGATTCCATAGGAATAAAATAATTTCACATATAGGATATATGGTAATCAATGGTCACCAATGTTATTTTTATCTTAACAACATGAATAATACGGTGATTATAATATAAGACACTGAAATACATTATTTGAAATATTACAATAGAACACAGGGCAGGATTACACTACATCACATTCTGCTCATTTAGAAATCAAAAGTAGGGTACAGTAATTTAGTGGGGTCCTTTAGGGTGCACCGTTGTACACGTTGGACTAATATTACCGTTAATTCATTTTCAAAGTCGCGGCACCAAAAGTTACTGAAATGCAACTTTGGAACAATTACATTGACCTATTGAAGAGACATAATGGCAAGTCAGAAGGCGGCCCGAGATCATGCTCCTCACATACCCGCTATGTACTGCAAATACTCCTACTTAGTAGAATATCATATGCATTTGTCTTTAGAATAAATATTTTACATGTGTAATAAAGTCCAAAAAATAACTTGACATAAAATGGGGGAAGGTGAGTAAAACAGGAACCGCTCTATAAAAATAAATGTGGATCATACTCATCTGCCAAAATTCCAGGGCCAAAAATCATTCCCAAATTGGCCATTCTCCCGATCGCACCAAGCCACACCCAGATTAAGCAAAACAATGTCTATATTCTACTAGACCACGCCCAAAGATGCTATGCCACACCTCTTTACTATAACAGAAACTGAAATTGTTGAGGGGTTTGCTGTCACTCTTTTTGTATTTCTTCCAGCAGGGGGCAGGAGGGGGCATGACTACATGTAAATTCCCCTAACATGGGTAGATCACGTAAATGTTCTGTTCTACTAATAACTCTGATCTTTTAAAATTCTGGTTATTTAAGATAGACATTCACATATACATTTTTGAAGGGATATATTTTAAAGCATGCATAACGTTTATCTATAACATCACCATTCATATACTACACTAAACCATTTCAAAGCAAAGTCTTAAATGTTTTAGTATAATTGGCCAATATTGCCTGAGTCATTAAGGTACATAAATGTCTGTGTTGTGTATTTTGCATAAAATTGGGGCAGAACGGGGAGGACACTGGGCGTAGGCACATAGACAATGTACAGTAAGGATGTGCCAAGCTCCAGCGTATGCAGCAGCATCTGATTCAAGCATTGGGCATCTCTCAGGTACGTGTTTTTCTGTTGTATCACTTGCTCTGCTATAGGTCAGGTGCTGATTGCTAGTGATGACGGCTGTGTATACAGCTACAACATGTGTCTGCAATCAGGAGCAACTAGAATAATGCATTTTACGTACAGGAAACATTAGAAAAAAAACTAATAAATGTATTTTTTGCGGGGGTAGAAAAAAAAAGTTCTTAATGTTTTGATTATATTATTATTAACAGGTGACATGAATTGAATAGTTTTTTTTCTGTGCATTCTTTTGTGACTGTATTTTCCATATATGTATTGGACGTATCCTACAGTGTATTGAATGTTAGATCAGAGCGGACCTGGACCCATATTTACCAGACATATCTTTGCATCTGCTCCTTGTTGTATACGGACGTGCGTATACCCGATATATGTTCATTTAAAGAAAAAAAAACACACAAATAAAGGTTAAGTTTTATTAAACAATTAGTGGTACATATGGTATACTTCACTCTATAAATGTTATATTCAACAAAATAATAGGACTGTAGTCACCTAATCAAGTCAGTTCCCTTGTCTTCCTTTTTCTTTTTTTGTGTACAACATTACACATTGTCCTCTTCATGTGAAGCCCCCTCTTGTCTTACCCCCCTCCCAGAAGAACAGCTATGAAATGTAGGCAGGTATGTTAGCTAGGTATAGAAAAATGACTTGATCTGTGCATTAAAAGTGAATCTGAATAAAGGTGGAACTGCCGCTTTAAGATTTGAAGAGGTTGCTCTATTGCAACGTTTTATATAGGTGATAAGCTTAGAATCTCTATGTCCTTATTGCTGTTCTCCTACTTTCACTTTCTCAGTCATCTCGCATTCTTGTAACGAAGAGAGACATACAGAATAAAGCAGCTTCCGATGGGTGAGTACAGAAACTTGGGGTGTCTGTAGGTGACTGTACTGAATCAGATACTGTCCCATCGTGCTGATGATATGCCCCAGTGATGTGCTGCTTTGTGAGGGCTGTGCGGGGAAAGGGAATGATTACAGGCTGCCAGGGATATTGTGAGTAATACTGACATATAGTAAAATATGGTTCTTACAATTGCCTGAGGCCTCACTATTTGTGAAAAGTTTTGCAGGAGAAAAGCAGGTCTGGGATAATGCCATATGACAATGCCTAGAGTTACAGATAATTATTTGCATTTTCCAGCACAGTCAGGAAACCCTTTACTAACTGGTGAGATGCAGATGTGATCTCATACAACTGCATCTCATACAAAGGAAGTGAGCTGGCGGGGGCCGTGGTTAAACAATGTCAAGCTGAGATGTGTTGAGGTTTGTTGCAGCTTATTGCACCAAGAGCTTGTTACCACTGGGGTTAACCTGACCGTGTAACAAAAGTAATAAACCGGAATACGTGCATAATATGATCCTCTGGATTTCTCTTTGTAGATTAATTACATTTCGTTAGAATATTCAGAGAATACCTGGACAAGGAAGAACTATATTTAAGAATTAACGAATTTGATGGTTTCTCAGATAATTGGAAATATAAACAGCCAAGTCCAGTTTTCCAGTTTTAGGTCACAGAAGAATGGACATTTGCTCTTAACCTTTAACTAAGGTTTTCCCAAAGTTCCAGTTTCAGTTCCATATTGGTATCATTTGTTTAATGTAATCATGTTTGCGGTGAACACGACTGATCGTCACCTTATGGGAGTTTCAAACTGCGGAAATATTGGAGCCACAAGAAACTGGTGGGTTACAAGGAAGAGTAGAGTCGAGTAGAAGAGAGGAATCAGATGAAACCTCCATGAAAAAAATGAGCTTTCAGTAACTGGAGCAGATGAATTAATGTTTATTAATGAAGTTGTTAGGTGTTGGCGGTCAGGACATGATGGTGACCTTGTGATCTTCTCTTCATTCCTCACAGGTTGCATAACAGTCATCGGGATTTTTGCGCAGTTTTTGGTAAGACAATCCAACTACAGTATGTAACATGGTAATAGATGGGGAAATACACACATGCAGGGAGCTTACATTTGGAGTAAATTGTCCTTAGATAGGAATTAAATTAACTACCTTCATTTTATAATGAGAAAAATCTGGAATTATTTACCTTCATGAATAGGACGGTTTACCTAAAGATTTCTCCTTATCGACCCTTCATTTCTTATTTCCTTCTATTTTATGGTACTGTATTGTCTCTGTCCTTTGTTACCCCCCCCACCCCCCAAATTGCCATTAATGTATATATCTGGCTATCAGCAGGTCATCAGTGCTTATCATCCTTTTATAGATCATATTGATCCTTTTCCCATTCGCTGTTGTGGGGTTCACAATCAGATACATTGTATTATGGGTAAGTAGAGCAACCTTACAGTGTGAAGCTAATTATAGGTGAGTAAAACCAATTCAACCAATCCACAGTTTTACTGAATGTCAGCTGGTTGGATTAGTGCTAATTGCTGGCTGTGATATTAGTGCTCAATGGAAATGTTTTCAGTAATTACCCCCTCACATCCCCAATGAGATGAACTACATGTGATTTGTGAGAAATTCAGCCCATTGCCTCCAACAGTTCTTTGATCCTTCATCTCCGAAGAATGAATGTAAACTGCAGCAAATAAGGTTATCAATGTGGTTTGTCCAATAAGCTGTGTCAGCAAACTTTATATCCATCTGTTTGTATTTAAACATGAGATTTTTAACACTGAAGGATCATGGGACCTAGGAGGACTATAAAGGCTCAGATCCTAGAACTACCACAGATTGTTAGTTGAGGAGGAGGAGATAATTACCAAAATAAATCTACTACTTATACTCAGTAGATCTAGCGAGTTCTCCAATTTGTCTAATGATCTGGAGCAGGAGATCTTCTCTCCGCCTGAAGTGTTTCCCTCATGAACTTTAGTGTGCACAGGTCCATCCGACTAGTAGAGTGGATCTCTTGCACAGATCCATGAGAAGTATTGTATGTTCTAATGAGTTGCTGGAACAATGGAGTACAGCTATGTAACACACTGGATTTCACTTGAACTCACTTATACCCAAATTAAACATTTTTGTTCTTGGTGAAATGACAGCTGCAAAATTCACATTACAGTGACAGCATCTGGTTTAATAGTTTATAGCTGATTGGGTAATATTTAATTTGAGATTGTCCAGTCATTTACTTGCAGATCATAGGAGACTGTTATAGCATTATAACATAATACAGTATGGTACAGTAAAGTACAATGTACTACATTAACTTATTATATGTATAATATAGTGCAGTACAGTATAGAACAGTATAGTTGAGTGCTGTATATTATAGCATAGCACTGTGCAGTAAGTACAGTATAGTTGAGTGCTGTATATTACAGCATAGTACTGTGTAGTATAGTATTGTATATTACAATAATACAGACATGGCTCTTATCCCTCAAACAAGATATAAAACAGAAAAAAAAACCCTGTATAGGTGTTTAATAATTATAGTGAACAATCAGCTGTTAATAAGAAGCCTCTACTCCGGACACAATGAGGCTTAGCACAGAGTATACTTGCAGAATGCACTGATGTCTGTTATCCAGTCCTCTCCCCGAAGTGCTGTTTTCCAAAGTAGATGAAATCCCAGTGGTATTATTGCTCCATAAAACTGTTTAATCGCTTAGAGCTTAGTTAACAAATGTCACAGGAACCCAAAATATATATGGTTCCCTTATGTGTTTCATTGTAAAGGCAACTCCATCAGAGGGTAAATACTGGATAACTGGCATGAGTGCATTCTGCAAGTATACTCTGTGCTGAGCCTAGTTGTGTCCGGGTCTGTGACTATTCTGATAATGACTGCGAGCTGGGACTGTTAGTTCCAGGACAATCTGGACATTTTCTAAGCTACTTACAGCAAACTGAATTATCAGTTGGAATCCTGCGGAAACTATGGATTCATTGCTACAAAGAGATTTCATTATCAGCATTTTTCGGGGCCATATGTCCCATTATTTAAAAAAATGTGTATGGACAAAATCTCGCTTTTAGCATCAAACATTGTTTGTATTTGTCTAGACATGGTCTATTATAAAGTATATGTTTACCAGACTCGCACTGCAGTGATAGAATTAAATGTGTATTTGTTTTTTAATGATTATTAATAAATGATCTGTTGTTTTTACATCACAGAGAAAGGTTTTGCTTTTAAGTCAATTTTCCAACGCTGTCATTTTCTCTCTTTTTGTATATGGCACTTACCCCTGTTGTTCTTTCTTGTTTCGTTTGTAAAATAATTATGGGTTTGTCTTGTTATATCTGTTAATTAGCTGTTGTGTTGAAGAGGTTTATGCAATAATCATCAATCAATATTCTATGTTTTAATCCCAGGTATAGTGGATCATCGAATCCATTTTAGTTGTGGGATTCACCGAAAGGCTTAACTTTTGAAAAGTGTGGTATGCACTACAAACACGGAATAACTAGTCATGGGTATGAGTGTAGAAGGTGTCTATATTGTGTGAGATTGAGGATGTGACTTCTGCAATGGGTTAAAAGATTCCTGTAGGAGGTGTGGGATGTGTGTGGACTGTGTGAGGTTGTTCAGTTGAGTAAAGTACTATGATGGCAATGGATAGGAGAACAACAGGGGAAAGAGGTGTGTAAAAGGGGCTGGGATAAAAGCAACAAAAACTCTTGGAACTTGCATGGGGGAATGTGTAGGACTTTGCAGTAGTTGTAAGTGAAACAATTGTTGTGAAGGTTCTGTGTATTTCTGATATGCAGTATGTTAGGAACCCCTCCAGCCGGCACAACACAACCCGGAATCTACTCTGCCAGTCAGGTGTTCACTGGAGCCCCTGATGGTGGGGACAGACTGGGCCGCAGACTGACAGAGGGTCGTGAAGTGCGTACCAGCTGGGGAGAACCCAGGCAAGAGGAGTCAGGTCCACGCAGAGGTCAAGGGCCGGCAGCAGACAACAGTATCGATGAACAAGCTGAGGTCAGGGGTCACAGGCAAATAGCAGAATGGTTAAACAGGCCAAAGATCAGGGTCACAGGAAACACGAGCAAGGTCCAAATAAAAGCCAAGGGTCATACACGGGGAGTCAAATAGAGATATCAGGATACAGGACAAGAACTAGCAGGTTAGCAGACTGGAACACAGGAGCTATAACCGGCAATGAGGCAGCAGACCTCATTGCCTTAAATACCAGTGGCCACCAATCAGAGCCTAGCTCTGAATTAGACACAGCCCCCAGCATAATTAATAGGCTGCATTAATTAGCCCACAGGCTAGAACATATGGTGAGCGCTGCGCCCGGCTTCCTCTCATTGCCGGGACGCAGCGTCGAAGCGTCTTCTCGTTGCCCCGGCAACGGCCGGGTCAGGGCCGGAAGTGACGTCCCGGTCGCCATAGCGACGGCCGGGACGCAGGTGAGTGAGTCGCGGCGGCTGGGCACCGCCGCGGCTCGTAAGAGTACCCCCCCTTGAGGAGGGGTCGAGGGACCCCGACATCCAGGTTTTCTTGGGAACCTCCTGAAGAATTCCTTCAATTGTTTAGGGGCATGGAGTTGTCTTCGCGGAACCCAAGATCGCTCTTCTAACCCGCGATTCCTCCACTGCACCAGGAAGTGCACCTGTCCTTGCACTTTTTTGGAATCTAAAATCCTTTGAACCACATATCTTAGTGGCTTCCTCGAACTTCCCCCAGGCACAGTTGAGGATTGGCTAGGATACAATACCGGCTTCAACAATGAACAATGAAATGTGTTCGGAATTTTTAGTGAGCTAGGAATCTTCAATCTAAAAGCTACCGGATTGATCTGTTTGGTAATCATGAACGGCCCAATAAATTTAGGCCCTAGTTTTTTACAAGGCTGTCTGAGCCTGAGATTTCTAGTTGATAGCCATACTTTCTAGCCCACTCTGAATGGGCAGGTGGTACGGTGGCGATCCGAAAATTTTTTGTCCGACAATGAGGATTTTTTCAAGGAGGACTGAACTTTCCCCCAAATTACTTTCAGATCAGCAGCTGTGGAATGAATCTCCGGAATACCAGCAGATTTGAGAGAGTACAGAGAATTAGACCTGGGATGGAAACCGGGGAAGTTTGAGTAGATGAGTGAGATGAGTTATTGTAGGCAAACTCTGCCCAAGGCAGCAAAGATGACCAGTTGTCATGGAATTCTGAGGAATAACATCGGAGGAACTGTTCCAGTGCTTGGTTAACCCTTTCAGTTTGCCCGTTAGACTGAGGGTGGTATGCAGATGACAGACTGATCCGGATTCCGAGGAGGGTGCAGAAGGATTTCCAGAATTGTGCTATGAATTGTGAACCACGATCAGAAACAATATCGGAAGGAAGGCCATGGAGCCGGAAAACATGTTGTATGAAGAGAATGGCCAGATCTCGAGCTGTAGGAAGCCTGGTTAATGGGATGAAATGTGCCATTTTACTGAAACGGTCCACCACAACCCAAATAGTATTATGTCCTGCAGAAGGTGGCAAATCAACAATAAAATCCATGGACAAATGTGTCCAAGGTTTTGCAGGAATGGGCAATGGAAGCAATTGACCCACCGGGCGAGTCCTGGGGACTTTATTCCTGGCACAAATTTCACACGAGAGGACATGACTTTTGACGTCAGCGGACAAGGATGGCCACCAGATCGTACGGGAAAGGATCTCCAGCGTCTTATAAATTCCAGGGTGTCCAGCAGACCTACTATTATGCGCCTCTGCAAGAACCGCCTTCCTTAGATGGACTGGAACAAAAAGACGTTGTTCCGGAGTAGTATCAGGGGCTAATTTCTGGAATCTCTGAAGTGTGATACTCAGATCTTGGGTTAATCCAACATGGATTATGGAAGGAGGAATAATAGGCTCTCGGTTCGAAACTGGAACGTGGTATGCCAAGAAACTTCTGGACAGAGCATCTGCCCGGACATTTTTGGAACCCGGTCGATAGGTGATCAGGAAATTGAACCGGGTAAAGAACAACGACCAACGGGCCTGTCTGGGATTTAGACGTTTGGCCGATTGTATATATTGCAAGTTCTTGTGGTCGGTAATGACAGAGATCTGATGTGGCGCACCCTCCAGCCAATGTCGCCACTCCTCGAAAGCCCATTTGATTGCCAACAGTTCCCTATTCCCGACATCATAGTTGGCTTCTGCTGAAGAGAACTGACGGGAGAAATAGGCACACGGGTGTAGACGATTAGTATGAGGGTCCTTCTGTGATAGTATAGCCCCAGCACCGACGTCAGAGGCGTCGACCTCAAGAACAAATGGTTTAGCTGGATCCGGGTGTCTAAGGACCTGAGCGGAGACAAAGGCTTTTTTCAGGCTTTCGAATGAGGCTACTGCTTGAGGCGACCAATTAGTTGGATCCATCCCTTTACGGGTTAGGGCGACAATGGGAGCCACGATGTCCGCAAAACCTGGAATGAACCTTCTATAATAATTGGAGAAGCCCAGAAACCTCTGCACCGCCTTAAGGTTGTTTGGTTGCACCCAATCTAGAATAGCCTGAACCTTAGTTGGATCCATGGAGAATCCCTCAGAAGAGATTATGTAACCTAAAAAGGATACTTTCTGCACCTCGAACTCACACTTTTCTAGTTTGGCGTAAAGGTGGTTCTCTCGCAGTCTTCGTAGAACTTGTTTAACGTGATTCTGATGTACAGACAGCGATCTGGAATAGATGAGGATATCATCTAAATAGACGACCAAGAAAGTCCCGAAGAACCTCATTGATTAAGTCCTGGAATACTGCAGGTGCATTGCTAACACCGAACGGCATAACCAAGTATTCATAATGGCCAGAGTGCGTATTGAATGCCGTCTTCCACTCGTCTCCCTCCTTGATACGGATGAGGTTATACGCTCCACGAAGATCGATTTTTTAGGAAGACAGTAGCACCTCTCAGCTGATCAAATAATACGGAGATGAGCGGAAGGGGATAGGTATTCTTGACTGTAATAAGATTCAATCCCCGGTAATCAATACAGGGTCTTAGTCCTCCGTCCTTTTTGGATACAAAGAAGCATCCTGCTCCTACGGGAGATTTAGATGGCCTGATGAAGCCCTTCTCCAGACTTTCTTCAATGTATTCCTGCATGGACTTGGTCTCCGGACCAGAGAGAGAGTACAGGCGACCCTTAGGCAACTTGGAACGAGGAATAAGCTCGATGGCACAGTCAAAGTCACGGTGTGGTAGTAAGGTGTCAGCAGCCTTCTTGGAGAACACATCCCAGAACTCATGATATTGTGAGGGAAGCTGCTCCGGAATAGACTGAATCACCCACAGGGGCAATGACAAGCAGGACTGTGTACAGTAAGAGCTCCACTGGACAATTTCTCCTTTTACCCAGTCCATGACAGGGTTATGACGGGAAAGCCATGGGTGACCCAAGATCAAGGGAACTGATGAACAATCGATAAGAAGGAAGGTTATTGACTCTGAATGGAGAGCTCCGATTTTTAATTGTAGTGGCGAGGTCTCCCAGGAAATCTTGCCACCAGGCAACGGACCTCCATCTAAGCCACAGACAGTAATAGCGGACTTGAGTTTTACCATCGGAATTTTAGCAGCGCGGGCGAACCCGATGTCCAGGAAATTGCCTGCAGCTCCACTATCAACGAAGGCAGACAGGTCCATTGAACGAGCACTAAACATGAGCTGTGCAGGGATCAATACGGCGTTTTTCGGGGAGACAATCTGCAGACCTAGGTGAACTTTCCCCTCGTTCCCTAGGCATGCTCTTTTCCCGGCTTATTCGGGCAGGAACGGGAGAAGTGGCCTTTTGTGCCGCAATAGAGACATAGGCCCTGTGATCTTCTCTTGTCTCTTTCCTCAGGGGAGAGACGATACGCCCCCAATTGCATGGGTTCCTCACCATCCGTGGGAACAGGAATGAAGCCGGATAGAGGTGATGATGTCTCCTTTTCGATTTTCCGCTCTTTGAATCTCCTGTCGATTTTAATGGAGAGGTGCATCAGATCCTCCAGAGAGGTAGGAGATGGGTACTGCACCAAAGAGTCTTTGACCTGTTCCGACAGGCCAAGACGGAACTGACTCCGCAAGGCAGGATCATTCCATCCACTATCAGGTGACCATCTACGGAATTCAGCGCAGTATTCCTCTGCCGAGCGCCGGCCTTGTTTCAAGGCCCGTAGATGAGTTTCAGCGGAGGCAGTACGGTCCGGGTCGTCATATAGTAGACCTAACGCCTCGAAGAAAGCGTCTACTGACTGCATGGCAGGACTGGTCTGCGGCAAGGAAAACGCCCAGGACTGGGGGTCACCCTGTAGAAGGCAAATGATAATCCCGACTCTTTGATGCTCTGACCCGGAGGAGCGGGGTCTCAATCGGAAATAGAGCTTGCAGCTCTCCCTGAAATTCCGAAACAGGGACCTATTTCCAGAGAAGCGATCCGGCAAGTTCATCTTAGGTTCACAGACGGAACTTGGAGTGGGTTGTGACACTTTTGCGGCTTCTTCTTGAACAGACAGACGCTCAGCCAATCCCTGGATCATCTGATATAAGGACTCAACATGAGCTGCTAGGGCTTGTGCCGGAGACGGTGAGGATCCACTTGCATCCATTCCAACCTCGTCTCCGTGAGTGGGCCGGTTATAATGTTAGGAACCCCTCCAGCCGGCACAACACAACCCGGAATCTACTCTGCCAGTCAGGTGTTCACTGGAGCCCCTGATGGTGGGGACAGACTGGGCCGCAGACTGACAGAGGGTCGTGAAGTGCGTACCAGCTGGGGAGAACCCAGGCAAGAGGAGTCAGGTCCACGCAGAGGTCAAGGGCTGGCAGCAGACAACAGTATCGATGAACAAGCTGAGGTCAGGGGTCACAGGCAAATAGCAGAATGGTTAAACAGGCCAAAGATCAGGGTCACAGGAAACACGAGCAAGGTCCAAATCAAAGCCAAGGGTCATACACGGGGAGTCAAATAGAGATATCAGGATACAGGACAAGAACTAGCAGGTTAGCAGACTGGAACACAGGAGCTATAACCGGCAATGAGGCAGCAGACCTCATTGCCTTAAATACCAGTGGCCACCAATCAGAGCCTAGCTCTGAATTAGACACAGCCCCCAGCATAATTAATAGGCTGCATTAATTAGCCCACAGGCTAGAACATATGGTGAGCGCTGCGCCCGGCTTCCTCTCATTGCCGGGACGCAGCGTCGAAGCGTCTTCTCGTTGCCCCGGCAACGGCCGGGTCAGGGCCGGAAGTGACGTCCCGGTCGCCATAGCGACGGCCGGGACGCAGGTGAGTGAGCCGCGGCGGCTGGGCCTATAAGACAATTTGATAAACAAATAAATGAATTCAGGGAGTGCCATCAATGCCCAGTTTTTCAGTGAAGGGTTGGTATATACATTGCTGTGGTACGCCTGGTGTTTCTAATTGAGACACAAGTGCATATTTTTTCACATCTCCAGTGAAAGGTAAGAGCTTTGGCATGTTAAATTTTGACTCCTTCAGAGATTCTAAGGCATTCAATGCAATCAGCTTATTCCATATTTTCTCATAGATCTTCCTGAAGTTGTGTGAATTTTCCATTATAGCAGTGCAGTCCTCCATCATTACTCAGCATTCATCATCATCATCATTTATTTATATAGCGCCACTAATTCCGCAGCGCTGTACAGAGAACTCATTCACATCAGTCCCTGCCCCAGTGGAGCTTACAGTCTAAATTCCATAATATACACACAGACACACACAGAGACAGACACAGACTAGGGTCAATTTGTTAGCAGCCAATTAACCTACCAGTATGTTTTTGGAGTGTGGGAGGAAACCGGAGCACCCAGAGGAAACCCACACAAACACAGGGAGAACATACAAACTCCACACAGATAAGGCCATGGTCGGGAATTGAACTCATGACCCCAGTGCTGTGAGGCAGAAGTGCTAACCACTGAGCCACTGTGCTGCCTTGCATTCCATAGTGCTCCAAATATTTTGCTAGCTATATCTGACCTTCAGTGCTATTGAGGCAGTTTTAAATGTACTGGATTCATTGTTGAAGCCAGCAACAAGCCTCACAGCATTTACTGCATGCAAAAAGTTTGATGGAATGATGAAGTCCTCCATTTTCTCCAAATTGGTAGCTCTTCTGAGATGTAACCGTAGCCAATCAGTTTCTCTAAGTTTCTGATGAATGTACCAATGTTTACTGTATCTGATCCGACCTGGTTGTACAGATGCTGCTCTCATCTGTATTATACATCGGTCATTGGGGGATAAGATTTCATCTTGTTACATGTCATTCAAAAGCTTCCAAACATCAGTGTTGGTGAAACAGGTTGAACAAAGACACACAAAGAGGCAGGTCTGGGCTTGTCACACTTTAGATTAAGTTTAGATTTCTTCATGTGTCGACACAGATATTTTCTTGCAAAACAAGCTTTGGCAAGTGACACAGTGCATGAAACCTTTGGGGACTGCACCATTTTTGTGATGTTTGCATGGAATCAAAACTCTGCTCCCAGTCCTTATTACCTCACAGTTGTGTGCAAAGTTACTATTTCAAACATGTTCAAATGGTATACACCTTTCCTTTGAGTACTTGGGTAGTTTTAGTACCCTGGCAACTTCAGTCTCATTGCAAGGAGCATGTTCGGTATGCCAGGCTTTTTGAGACAGGTTTCCCACAATATAGGCAGTACTACTTTGTTGTAGATTCTAGATTCATCACTTATTTGGAAATTGTTACGACAGACACGGCATCAGATTTTCAGGCTTCTTTGTTTAAAACACGTGGCGATCAGGTAGAGAATTGTTGTGTGTAGAACAAGTCTCTCGGGGTTTTTTTGTACGGCCTCCCTACGATGGTGTTTTATCACTGCTGTTGCTGATGTCTGACCCATTCTTCTCTAATGGGTCAGGAAAATACTCGTCTTCACTTCTATCCAGGCTATAATCAGAGCTCAAAACAAATTAAACAAAAAAAAAAATCAGGCGCTAAGAATCCTAAACAGCACAAAAAATCCGATCTGCAGCTCTCACAAACAGGATTCTGAATCTAATAAAAACTAGAGAGCTCTAACGTGACAATCCATTTATTACAATTCATATAATTATTATAATACCTAAAATAATAAAATAGCATCGGACACCATTAATATCATTAACTAAATTCTGGAGCCAATAAATATCAAAAGAACTAAATATTGTAAACAAATACTCAGTCCTCTGGTCTTTGACCAAAATTTTCATAATAAGGATGTAAATAAACATTCAATCCGCTGATATAGATCAATAATCTCTCCTTAGCTAAAAGCAACAGGGATTAGCAGATAAATTCATTATCATACGTAAAAACCGTTGCAAGCAAATAAGAGTCCATTAGTGTCACTGTACCAAGGAGGGACAACTGGATCCTGGTAGTTCAGCTGGGATTGGCGTGACTTCTGCTAGGGGCACTGAATCTAACAAGCGAAAGGTGTTCACCAGTGATTTCCGCAAGGGAATATGGGCTTTGCGGCTTCCACTCGCAGGTCGCAGCCCCCTAGGGAAGATCCCAATGAACCAGAAGAGAAGGAGCGTTGAATTAGGTAGAAATTAGCGTTGCCACTTGGGAAGCGGTTTGTAGAGATAAAGTAGCGTTGTCACTTGGAGGTGGTATTTAGCAGGAATGTTCTGCGGCGTCGCCACTTGGGAACCGGTTTGTAGAGATAAAGTAGTGTTGCCACTTGGAAGTGGTTTGCAGGTATATTCTGCGGCGTAGTCACTCATAAGTGATTTGCAGGTGTGATTTGCTGCGTAGGAGCCTGGAGAAGCAGGAATATTGGAACGCAGAGTAGAACTTCTCAGGAGCATGAAATAGACACAGGAGCTGTTTCCAGTACAGAGGTCAGGAACTGACTGAAAGAACCAGCCCTGAATCCAGAGTAGAAAGGTAAGATATAGGGCTGGTTTAATTAGGGCAGCCAATAGAGGGCAGCAGAAGGTAGGAAAAGGTTGGAAGCTTCTCCGCTTGCGCAGAACTGCCGGCCGCCAAGAAGACAGAGACAGCGCTGGAAGGAAGCAGGTCTGCCGCCCCTGATCAGGTAAGACAGGAGAGCAGTAGGTGCACACGCCAGGTTCCGAGGGGACACAGAGGGAGCCCGGCGTGTGACAATTAGCATGCGGAAAATTGCCGCGGCATATTGTTCATCTTGAATAATAAATGGACATAGATACTTATCCTTCCCAGTATAATGAAGCACTTATCCGGAGAGATAATGTCCGATAACGGGTAAATAGTAACAAAATCGATGACTTTAAACATCCATAACCCCGGAGCTGCCACCAATGCCATCAAGAATATTCATAAATAGCTTTTATTTTTCATTTTGTTTTAAAAGATATCGATAAATATCCATAACCATACCAAAACTAGTGAGGGTGAAGGAGCAGGGATGTAACAGATCCCAGAGTAGTGGTAGAGGACATATATACCCCTTATACAACTACTATATTTATTATGACAACCTGCCATGTACAAATGTAAATATTATATATAATAGTTGGGTGAGGGGTTTATACATACATAACTCACACACCTTGGTGCTCTATAACCCTTTAGTCCACCCTACTTATCTGACCAGTATGGGGTTAATTCAGTCCCCACGTTAGATGTTAGGGGACTTATAAAGTCCTCATCCAACTATTACATGTAACCCAGGAGCTAACAATTGCAGAGACACAGCCAGCCAGACAATTGCAAATAGAGCAAGTGGTAATCTAGTATTTAACCTAACATGAACATTGACACTTGTTTTGGAAACACATTGCCCAGTGTGTTTTCCAAAGTGTAACATTGAAATTCCATGTAATACATTATTCTGCCACCAGATGGCACCATGAAATAATCCTATTTCACATGTCAGATGAATGAAAGTTATGCAGCATATGTGCACTGTGCTTTGTGAAACAATTACTAGGATCATGTCACCTCTTAAATGAATCAATCGGTGGTCTAAATGGAGGTATCTGTCAGTCACTTGTAGAAATAATAATAATAACACTAACACACAATTGTAAACTGAAATGTAATTGAATAAAACACCCCATGCAATTTTACAAATATAAATTAAAATATTTTGTCTTAATACATTATAGTCCTATACATAAATACAATCTTCCTTTCTCCTTTCTTGTTATTTGATCTGATGCAGTCCAAATGAGGGAAACCCTATAAAAATCCCTTTAAAAAGACTCACCCCTCAGTCAAGTGACAAATACTAAATGACCATGCCCAAGGGTAAGCAGGACTTCATTTCTGCCAGCCAATCAGAAGCCATTTCATTGTTCATATTCATATTTAATAAAATGGTGAACAATGGTTTTGAGGATTTTATCCAATTTAACTTTATTAAGTGTGTATGTATATTTTTCTATTTTTAATATTTTGGAATACTTGGTATCAGAAATGTATCCTGACAGGTGTATCTGCTTCTGTGCCCAGGTGTACATCGGTCACATGTACTTGAACACGCCCTTACTGTGCTTGGACTACACTAGCATAGCCCTTGCCTCCCCCGATATGCCAATAGTTTTGCTTACTTCTTTTACTTACTTGTTGTTAGTGCCCAATTTTATTAAAGTGTATGTTATTGTAGCTATATCGTGTTTTAGTGCCCTACAAATTAAGGTACTAATCTTTCATAATACTTAGTACTGCATAGTATAGAATAGCATAGTATATTATAGTATAGTGCAGTAGAGTACAATACCATATTACACATTATATTATAGAATATTCAGGGAGTAATTTGTACTGGAAGACACAGTAACACAGTTTGGGCACTTGTTTTGGCTTATTAGACTTTAATACTTGTTAGTGTTCTTCCTCCGTATGTCATGTCAAGTTTTGCAGTTTGACTTTTCGTTTATCTGCGTTTCACTTAGTATTTTTTTGCTACAAATATAATACAGAATAGTACAGTAGAATAAGATAGGTCAGTATTGTATTGGACAATATAGTACATTATAGAAGAATATAGTATAATAAATGAAAGTACAGTACACTCTACTTTATTGTAATATAGTATATTACAGTACAGTATAACAGTATAGTATGGTAGAGTTCAGTACAGTATAATACAGTGCAGCATAGTACATTATATAACAGTATAGTACAGTACTGTAGCATAGTATATTATGGTATCTTATAGTATTATGTAGCATTGTACAGTATAGTACAGTAGAGTATAGTATAATATAACATGGCATGGTATAGTACAGAATGATGCAATACATTATAATATATCATATTTAAGTATAATTCAGTACAGTAAAGCATAGTATCATAGCACGGCATAGTATAGTACCGTATAGTATAGTACAGTATGAGAACATATTGTTACACTAATAATGTTAGAATGTATTGTTATTATATTGTTTTTCTGTTCCTTCCTAAACAGATTTGCCCTAAGTCCTCCCAACGAGTTATTGGGATCTTCTCTCGTTCCGCACCCAGTGACTATGAGTGGATCACTAATGGCCTTAGATCCGCAATGTTCAGACATCTGGTGTCAGAGACGAAACCCATCTCCATCTCTAACAACGTCCATCAGTTCAGAGAAGCTGCACATGGCTGCGACTTTGTACTGCTGTATCACACGAAAAACCGAGGGAGGGTCAATCTTACAAATGTGACCGACTCTCTCTACGACATGGAGCTGAGATATTTGTCAGAGCTTAAAGGTAAAGGTTAGATCATGGCTGGGATCTTTTCTATCTCATCACCTGTATGGTATTGGGGTGACAAATGGGGATCAGTCAGCCGTTACAACAAAACAAATTGCTGTCTGTCCTTTTCCCTGGGAGTGAGAGCTGCCCCCTCATATAGTCCCATCATGCTCAGTATACTATGGTCTATGGTGCAGCTGTGTATTGTGCTATGTACAATCTATGCAGCTATTCTGCAGTTTGAAGCCCTGAACGCTGCAGTTACACCTCTATTATTTGGGATATTTAGATGGTGTGTTTGACAGATGGCAAAATCTGACTTTTCCCTGCAGGTCTGTGGTAATGTAAAGTATTACCTCCATACTCCATTAGAGACAGCTGTAACCCCTCCCCCATCTTTAGGACAATGTCCTAATGGGATCTCATATAGGTCAAAAAGATGAAGCTACAGTCATTTAAGTTACTGTGACATCACTGGTTCTGTTCTTGTGTATGCAGCAACCAATCCACACAGTTACATTCTGCAGAGCGAGCCTGTCAGTCACTGTCTCTCTGTTAGAGAAGCCCTCCCCCTAATACGTCAGCGTGATATACAGGTGTGAGAGGCATTGTGGGCTTATTTAATATAAACACTCCAGTTATTTACTGTACCTTATTCAGCTCAGTAATACACAGCCTTCCATATATATCTATGCCATATAGCAGTGTTGCTTTATCTTTAAATTGAGAGATTGTTAACCTAACACCACAGTATAGTTCAAAGTGCAAAGTATTAGAACCTGTATCATCCAATCAGATCAGCTTTCATTAGATGAACCAACACTGGACTTATGCAATCTGACTGGTCAATATAGGTTACATCATATAGATGCTATTTTCTATTTCTATTAGTCTAAGAAAAAAGTTAAAACATTAATGTATAATAGTTTTAATTTTAGGGTTTATCTAGCTTCTATTACACTGTTACTGAATCTATAAAGTTGGCCAACGCTAATTAGAATTTCATTAGGACTCAATTACAAAACCGTAAATAGTGCAGACAAGCAGCACTTAGATTTCAAAGGTCACATTATGATACCTTTACTTCATGTGTCACATTGATACATTTTAATCTTTTAATTACATTTGTTTTTGAACAAGTATAAATAAGCTTTAGTGAATCAAAGGATCATGGTCAACACAAAAGCCGCCCTACTGAAGTTAACATCTGTTGTCCGATCATCGCCACCTTGTCAGCAGACAAGCTGTCTTTTTATGGGCTAAAATGGTTCTGTGGACAACACATAAATTAGAAGCATCAGGAGATACATATGGAGTATCTGCCGCTTGTAGTTCATTATTATATCTCAACCCACGGAGCAATATTTAATTCTTGCATCTGGATTTACAGCCGGATGTATGACTGTGATTTGCCCACATTCAGCAAGGAACACCCCAATCTGACCATCAGACGGAGCTGAACCTTGCATCTACACTACTGCCACCATCTTGACAGCAAATTTCTCACCCGTGATAATGGGGCAATGGCACAAAAATTTGGATTTGTTTCTCATAATTCCCCTAAATCTTTTCCTAAAACCCTCCTGCCACTCTTATTCATACTGGGCTATAATCCCTTAAAGTAAGTCTATAATTATATTATTAATTATGTGAACTGATATAAAACATTCTAGAGTTAAACAACTACTTTTATTCTATTTATTTATTTATTTATTTATATATATATATATAAACATTGTACACGCTTGGAGACAGTCCTTTACTGAACTTCTTAGTTGAAAATGTAGCCTCTGTGTCCCCCAACACCATCATCTACCTGATATGATGGGCTTACCAGAGTGGGAATAGCTCTCTGTGCTGGGACATGGGAAGCCTGTGACGTCAGTTGGAGAAGAAGAGGTGAAGGCAGGGGTAGAACATTGAATCTCTGGCCCTCCATAATCTCCAGGCTCCGTAGCTAATGGACCCCCAGCAATGGTGGTAGATCCACTGGTGAGTGTAGGACAGTTTTATGTGGAGTGCAAACAGTGATTAGGTGAAGATGGAGAAATTTAAATCTAAGGTAAGTATTACTATAATCTATGAGAGAGGTACCTAGAACCATATAGATGCATATTTTATTTTAATAGAAATGACTGTCTAGATCTACTTAGGCTATATACATAAAGTGCACAAAACATGTTGTATCCATTAAGTCAGTGATGGACAACCTGATACACTTCAGTTACCACAAGGGCCACTCACTAACCTTCCAAAGGGCTACACATTACCTTTAATCTTAGTAATAATTCTTCTGTAATAACAAATCGGCCGGCATTATAAACAAGTAGTATAAGAAGTAATCAACAGATCCGACAATAAAGTAGGAAGCAGGTTGGGGCCGCAGGGGAATGCTTGGTGGGTCTCATGTGGTCCGTGGGACATCTATTCCCCATCATGGCTTAAGCAAAGTAAATGTTAATGTGTACAGCTTCAAAGTCAATCCAACTGTAATTGTACAAAAGGTTGTGGGCTAAGCATGAATTTTCTATAGATAAGATTTACTGTTAGGAATTGTCTAATTACCCCATGTCAAGACCAAAAAATGGGGGAAATGAGTCATTTTTGTTTAATATGTAGATGATTGCAGGAACCGGGTTTTAGTGACTTTTATTTGTATATATGACATCGGTCTGGCTTAAGACCAAGTGAACTATTCCTGCTTTGACTGTTGTTCTCTGACTGTAACATTGATTTTAAAGGTAGGGTGAATGTTATCGTGGTGATAGATGACCTGGATCAGGGCGGCTATGAGGAGAAGAATCGCATCCTGCGTGAGCAACCTGATATTTTGGAATGTTCCCAGGATCTGATACTCGTCACTCTGAGAGATAAGAATAACCCACGTACTGTTAATGAGAAGCTTGAGCAGATCAAAGATCTCATATCTACAGGTAACTGGACTAACATAAACGTCATTAATCAACTACATGAAATCAGGAAGTTTAACACTTCTACATATTCTATACAATACATTATTTCTCTTTAAATTACTTATTTAGCTAATACTTCTTGTTTTTGTAACCTTATTTTAATATAGCTCCAACATACAGTATATCCTCAGCACCCTTGCTTTGATATCCCCTTGTAACTACATCCTCAAAACTCATTTGCTTCTCCTTCCTCCTCCAAAAAAGACCTTTCACTTGTACATAAATGTACAATCTAAGAGAAGGCAACACTTCACTGGCCATAATACAACCCATATGTTTATATACTGGCACGCAATGCAAAAAAAGGAGTAACTTTGCACCTTGGCAAAACCATGTTGTTGAGGGGAAGATAAAATTAAAATATGAGGACAGATTTATATTTGGGGTAGGACATGTCCTAGATCAGTTTTACATTTCAGTGTAAAAATAAATCTATCAAGTATTTGTGTGCTACAGGAAAAAAACAGTCATTATTGTCCTTATGTGCAAAATAATGAACAAATGAACTAATTTGCATTGCAGAATGTTTTGTCATGGAGCAAATTTACTCTTTTTTTTTTCTTTAGTTTACTTAATGAATCAAGCCCATAGTATCAATGTTTAAAGAGCACACAAAAAACTTTGAAATATAGGATTAATTTAAATTTGCAATGTAGTGCATTCCAGCATAAGGTTGTGGCATGGGGATAGTAAAGGGAGGATGATAGGTATATGTCATTGGCAGACCAGAGAAAACAGATAGTTAACAAGACTTAAAAGGGTAAAATATTGTGGATGGCTTTTTAGATAAGACACTTCATATTACATTCTAATTTAAAGAAAGGAGACAGACAGTTAATTAGCTGACCGAGAGGGGCAGCATTAGTAAAATGGTAAGGATGGATCAACATGGCAGCCACATTAGAAAGCAGAAGATGGAAATAGTGTCAATTTGGTTAATGATAGGCCAATTACAGTAATCAATACAGGAGATGACGAAAGCATATAATATTGTTTTAGTATTATGGATGCAAGAGACTTTTTTTAAGATGGATAAAACTGGGGGACAATTTAAAACTAAGTATTACCCCAGAAACAGTGATCGAATAGGGGGTGTGTATTGCGTTTTCAAGGGGAGACATGTAAAAGTCACTTATCCTGGATTCCAACTAATAAAAAAAGTGGGGAGAAAGTAGGACTTGCAAAATAGAATGTGGCACAGTGGCTACTATTGCTGCCTCACAGTGCTAGGTTCAATTCTGACAAGGGCACTATCTATCAGAGGTTTGTATGTTCTCCCCATGTATGTGTGGGATTCATCTGGATGCTCCGTTTTCTTCACACAGTCCAAGAACATATTGATAGGTTAATTGGCTTCTGAACAAAATGGAGCCCCTAGTGTATGTTTGTGTGGTAGGGAATTTATACTTTAAGGTCCAATGTGGCAGAGATGGATGTGATTGATTCAATATTCTATGGAAAGTGCTGGGTAACATGGTGGCACTATATAAATAAAGTATAATATATAGTGTTAAATAATGAATGGATAGGTTGTAGGACAAGACATAGATCCACAATTAATAACCCTTTGAGTTAGCTGCCGTACAATCAGTAAAAACATTAGTAAGAGGGGCTTTAGTAGACTAACATTCCTGAAATTCAGGTTGAAGGGGGTTAATGTGAGGCTTATTTGAGAGGTAATAGATAAGACAGGAATGTAGCAGGAATAGAAGAAATTTAGGTGCCTACGGAAAGCAAGAGTCAGAAAGTTGGCTAGAAGGGAAGGATGAATGACTTGACATGAGAATAAAGAGAGTTAGATAGGAAGAAGAAAGAAAGGTGGAGACTTCATTGTCACAGGAAGAATTAAGGAGACAATGTATGTATGCCAGGATTTAGGAGATAAATTGTTATGAGATTGTCATACAATTATTCTTCTAGTAACACTTAAGATCTTGTAGTGCAATCAGTGTTTTCTGTCTGTAGTTTTGCAATAAGTACGGAGGTAGGTATAGAAGAATCATTTAGAATTAGTGGATGAGGAAGAGAAGAGAGATATTGGCTGGCTCTGCCTTGCTTAGGACATAGATAGAAAGAGCAGAATACACATTTATGAGTGTGAATTCCTCCGTTGCAGTTCAGCAGATCTGGAACATTTTTGGGAACAGTATTTGTTTAGTGTGTCAAAATGTAATTGGCGAAGGTAATGGGCCAAGTAGCCCATGTTTTGTTATGGTGTGCTGTTTTCAGGATATCACATGGGAAGTAAAGAGGGAAGAACAAGGATTTAGGGTGTCATTGATGTGTTGTATGATATTGGAATGTACAGTAGGTTTTGGAGAAGGGGAGACAAATGTAATTAGGAGGTTATTATTATTATTATTATTATTTTTCACTCCCTTATGTGTTTATACAGTGTTAGCATATTATGCAGCTCTTTACAGAGAATATCAAATCATTCACATCAGTCTCTCTGCACTACCGGAGCTTAATTTATTCTCATTCCCCTACTACACAGACCCACAGGGTCATTAATATAATATTGGAAATAAGGCAAGTGACAATGGCATCAAGAGAATGAACAAATTTATTTTGGGAGGGGTGATTATTTTGAAAGTCTTTAGGAGGAGATTCAAAAGCATAAAGTAGGACATGATAGGGATGTTAAATCCTTTATCAGAGTGGGCTTTTTACAGGGTAGAAAGTATCGGAAGCCAAACAGAATATTGTCTACAAATTGATGTGTTGGGCCAGAGTAATGACTGTACTGGATATATGACCTTAGCTTGGTGGGAGTGTAAGAGATGGGACTTTGGATTGTATAAATAGTATATGGGGGAGGGCAGTATGCCTACCCTGCCACCACTCTTCTTCCACATTTGTCAGTGAACCAGGATACTGCTGGGAGGAAACAGATTTTCTACCTTTAACCATTTATTTCTTCTTAATAGAGTCGCATGAATCTTTGAATTTTTGCAGTTATCTGGTAAGAATCAATAAAAACTAATCAAATTATCATAGTATTTTCAGATTTTGTTTTGCACGAAATGCAAATTCTCACCATAAAAAAACCTCAATTTACATAATTAAAAATGAACCAGCAGCCAATGAGCTTCAACATGCCATTAGCTGGGAATAAAATAACCAGCATTTGGTCCTGACCACCATGGTTAGGTGAGGCACTCGGTACTGAACTATACATATATTTAGTTATACATTGCTGCCTATGTCATTGTTATACAATACACAGATATTTTTAACAGTTTCCTGAATGGCATCATCTGTCTTCAAAGTGAGGTCAGCAGTAAGATGCTGCTTTATGCTATGCTGTAAATATCTCCGTAGACACAGAAATCAGAGCATATGTTTTCATTCAGATTAACTAATGCATAATAATCTACAGGAACCATTAAGCTATAATCACATTCCCTCTCCAGTGACCCTTGTAGTTTGATAAACATTATCGGCCTGATTCAGAGCGGAATGCAAGTAAAAATGTAACTTGCGATTGAGTCGCACGGAAGTGTATCCATGTGTGCGCCATATTCAGAGTTGAAAATGCGTCCAGGTCTGCATAAGTAATAGATGCAGACATACAGATGCTTACGTCCAACTTGTGAACATGTATAAAAATATTTTATGTTATATGTTATGGACACAATTGCTATGAAGCATCAATGGAACTTGAATAACCAACTAATGCAGTAGTAGCAACTTCCCAAAATGCGTGGCCAAAAAGAAAAAAATATTGAAAACCCAGTCTGGGCAAATGCTAATCTATGGCGGAGTGACTACTGAAGTCTCATTCGCAAACCTCTAATTGCACGTTTGGGTGTTCATCATCATCATCATCATCATTTGCCCCATACACCTGACATTGATCACCCGCTAACAAAAACACTTTTTCCTTTGTTTCTGCGACTACCTCCCAGTCTCAATCCATATGCAATTGGTCAAACACGCCTGTACTATACATTGCCTACTTTACAACACCCCATTCCCTTCCCCGTCACGCCTCTTACACGAACCGCATATGTCTCACTCTGAATCAGGCCCTATGTGTCTCACAACTTGGTCCAATTGGAGTGATTTCTAAATGTATTTATTTTTCCTTTTCAGAGATCTATGACAAGCTGGGTCATCAATCATGTGAGATTTTTTAACATTTTCCGTACTTGTGCAATGTGTTGCTGAGAATCTTCTCATTATCTCTCAGTTCTGCCCTTTATTCTATCAATGTTGGATCAGTCTACACATTTCTGCCCCTTTTAACATTTTACTAGATTTTAGTGAACATTAAGCATTCTCTATATTGTATTTGTTTGCCTCGCTGTCATGTTCCCTTCCCTGAGCCTCATGAAGTACCTCTGCTATTTAAAATGCTGGGGCTACACTGGGACCCCCGGTGAAGACCCCCCTCACTACAAAGTTTTTCCTATTCAACCTAACTCTGCCAGTGAATGGAGGAAGTGCTATGTGCAGACAGGGCTACCGGCCCATGCATAGTGCATGGACCCGGATCCAGGTAAGCCGGAGAGGCTTCAGCTGGATTCCATTGTAAAAGTCAGGATGGCGCTACTTTGTTGTGAAAATATTTGCTTTGTCTAATACCGGAGTACACATAGAGGTCTATGGGGACTGCTGTAAGAGACGGTAATTGGGTTAAGGGTTTTTCTGGAGTTAACCCTCACTTAAATAAGAAAAAGCAGTGAAAGAGCATTTTGGCTCTTCAATGCTTGTTAAATAGACCCCTAAACATGATATATCGACCATGCTTGTTTTTATCTTCATATATTTTTATATTCGTCCAAACTTTATTACATAATGTAACAATAATTTGTGTACTGACATGTGTAAACTACAATAAATGGAATTGTTATAAACAGATCTTCTTATAACAGAGAATCAGTGATAGGGAAAGACATCACTTGTGTACTCTTTATAAATATCAATTAGTGGTGTACGGAATTAGTGGTGTGTACAGCAACTACTGTACACACCACTAATATCTGTTAATATATGTTTTGAGGGGCTGGATCACTGCATTTTTAAGCTATTACGTTCTCCAAAATCATTTCACTTCTAATGACCAAATCTGGCTATTGAAGCATCAAGAAATGATATTGAGCTAACAGATGTTTATAAAATGGGAAGATAAAGGAGGAACATTGGCATACATGGTAAAACCTTTATGTATTCTTGTTTGTCTAGGTGACGTGCTGTTGTGGGAGAGATGGAAGAGAAGGGATGTACAAGGTAAGGCTCAGACCTGCTGTAATGTTCTATCAGTCCTAGGATGAGTGTAGCCTTCTTCTGTCAGACGCCGTCCCTGCGCCTCCTCCTCGAGCAGGGACGGACGTCTGTCTTTGGAGCGCCCCGTTGCCAGGCAACAGGGACGCGTCTTCCGGCAACGTGGTGCGCAGGCGCGCCCGTCGCCATAGCAACGGGACGCGTTTTCAAGTTCCTGTCGGCGGTCAGAACAGCTGACCGCCGATCCGCTGCCCACCAATGAGGAATCATCACTTCCTATTTAAAGTCTGCTCTGACACCATTAGGGTGCCAGAGCAACTGGTTTATCTAGTCTCCAGCGTTCCAGTATAGTGTTATCTTGTCTCCTGTGTTTGACCCGGCTTCCTGACCTCTCTTTCGGATCCTCCCTTTGTTCCATCCTGATATCCTGGTTTGACCTCGGCCTGCTGACCATTCTCTGTCTTCTGATTCTGTACCTCATCTGCCTGGTTGGTTCCTGACTCTGCCTGTTTGACTACGTTTTCTCTATATCTCGCAAGTAGCTACCTGGGAGGGCCGCGACCTGCACGTCGTTGCCGCTAAGTCCAAACTTCCTTGCGGGGGTCCCTGGTGAACACCAGCGGCGTGTTAGACTCCGCGCCTCCTAGTGTAGTAGTGCCAATACTTGCAGGTACTAAGGTCACATCTGTGACATCTTCTAAACTTGATAAGATCCTATTTTGCTCAGACTTAACAATATCATTAACAGTGATTTATATTTTGCTATAACTTGGGGCACAATTAATGTGCAAAATTGCTCTTTTATGTACAAGCACAAATTTCATTTTAGCTAAGCCCCCAGCCAGGAAATGATTAGTTCATTCATCAAACATGTTACTGGATGACATTCACAGCACATTTCTTGGCATCACTTTAGCATATGCAATAAAAGAAGTATTACAGGTATGTATATATTACATGTTTCTACTTTCACTGTTAAATCATTACATTTTATCCCCATCATAAATATATACAGTTATCTATATCACGGTCTATGTTGGTGATGCTGAGAGAGCAAGCAATCAGTAATTATACAAATGTTCTATCTGTCCTTTCAGCCATTGCTTGTCTAAAGCAAACCACCAGTGGAGTCTTCCGGCACCGTATCCAGCTTCCTGTATATTACTCATTGATACTCTGAAGTTTTCGAAGACAGTTGTGTTCATTTTGCTCCAGAGAAGATGATACTAGTGAGTGTATCAGGAATTGGAATCGAAGCAAAAGTTGGATCATATATGGTTCTAGAATGTTCCCCACATACTCTGTACATAAAATACAATTCCTTTAAAGGTTAATTCTTCTCAAAATGTAAATTTACCCCAGTACAGTCAGCATTAGTTTTACTCAGTGACAAGAAGACTGAACCCCAAAGCAAAATTTAGGAGAGGATCTGGTAATGTCGATCCAACCTCCCGTCCACCTGCTTGGCTTTCAGAAAATTCCCTTGTGAGAGCAGAGTATGGGCCTCAGAAGGGTGAACTGGTATTGTTGGACCATCCTCCTGCCCAGGCCTGTTAGTCCCTGCACCCCAGCAGTTGCTGTAGTTCCACCATTGGTATTACTAAGTATAATAACGTCATACCGCGGATTGTTTGTTGCTTTTGCAGACTAAAATATCCGTGAAAGGGATTACTGACAGGAAGTCTGCTGTACTCATGAAAACCTCCTCAGTCATATCATAGTGTCATCTCAATTAGCTTCAGTTCTGAGCAGCTTCTGAAAACTGTATTTGCAAATATCAATATATTTTTCTGAAAATGAAACTATTTTACTCATAATCTCCTGCAATGACTTTTGCAATTCCCTTCCCTTAACCAGACTTTCACCCTACGCTGTCTATGAATGCAGATGTTAAACACATTTTCCTTGTAAGATGTTCTACTGCTGCTTCACTCTGTCAGTCATTCCAAACATTGATGGCCTGTATTCTACTGAGTACAATACAAAATATTACTACTAAGATGGAAGACCATTAACAAAACTGAACCAACATACGGCTCTACCCTTGTCTCAAAATATCGGACAGCTCGACAACTCCGTTCTGCACAAGATTTGCGTCTCTCACTCACACTCATTATTTGCATCCATTATCAATTACAGGACCTTTCTCAAGCTGTTCCCACTCTGTGGAAGTGTTATCTGAAAATTCTTCTGGCAGCTTATCCAGTTCCAGAGATTCATTCTTAACCTCCTCTATTCTACCCAATTATCCATCCCCAGGCAATTCTATCCAAATACCCATTCCAGGCTATTCTACCTCATCGCCCTGCCAGACTATTCTACCAGATTACCCCTCACCACATTCTAGTATACCCAATTACCTCCACAGGCCCAGGGCCGGATTTACCGCTAGGCAACCTATGCACCTGCCTACGACCTAGCCATTCTCAGGGGGCCCAGATTGGGGGGGGGGGGATAAAAAAAAGATTTGCGGCCCCTCCCCCGACTCGCGGCACCCAACCCCCCTACGCACAACTCGTTTTGGGGGGTGGGGAAGGTGGTCGGGTGCCGCGAGTCGCTGGAGGGGCTGGTGTTATGGTAGCAGGGTCATGTGACCGCAGCGGTCACATGGTACACAGTGTTAGGCGGGCTGCTGGAACTCTATGGTAGTCAGTGTGCAGGACTGTTCCTGGAGTCACAAAAGGTAGAAAAAGGTATGAGGGAGGGGTACTGTGATGGAGAGCTAGTGTGTGTGTGATTGAAGCTGCAGTGTAAGAGGGAGGCATGTGTGAAGGTGCTGGGCAGAGAGGGGGCATGTGTGAAGGTGCTGGGCAGAGAGGTGACATGTGTGAAGGTGCTGGGCAGAGAGGGGGTGAAGGTGCTGGGCAGAGAGGGGGCATGTGTGAAGGTGCTGAGCAGAGAGGGGTTAAGGTGCTGGGCAGAGAGGGGGCATGTCTGAATGTGCTGGGCATAAAGGGGGCATGTGTTAAGGTGCTAAGCAGAGAGGGGGCATGTATGAAGGTGCTGGGCAGAAAGGGGGCATCTGTGAAGGTACTGGGCAAAGAGGGGGCATGTGTGAAGGTGCTGGGCAGAAAGGGGGCATCTGTGAAGGTACTGGCCAGAGAGGGGCCATGTGTGAAGGTGCTGGGCAGAAAGGGGGCATGTGTGAAGGTGCTGGGCAGTGAGGGGGTGAAGGTGCTGGTCAAAGAGGGAGCATGTGTGAAGGTGCTGGGCAGAGAGGGGGTGAAGGTGCTGAGCAGAGAGGGGGTGAAGGTGCTGAGCAGAGAGGGGGTGAAGGTGCTGGCCAGAGAGGGGCCATGTGTGAAGGTGCTGGGCAGAAAGGGGGCATGTGTGAAGGTGCTGGGCAGAAAGGGGGCATGTGTGAAGGTGCTGGGCAGAGAGGGGGTGAAGGTGCTGGCCAGAGAGACAACACAAGCCCTGTAATAAGTACAGAGTGAGTACAGAAGACCACACAAACACAGCAGTCTCATGTTTAAAGGACTGCTAAGCTAGATGAAGAGAGAGTTTGCTGTCATATGTTGCTGTGTCTACATGAAGATGGATGACACAAAATGGGAGACTTGCAATTTAAATTCCATACAATTATTTCATGTGAATAGCACAAGTTGTCGTGTGAACAAGATACTTATTCAGAGAGTCTGGGAGGCAAATAACTTAATCCTGTATCTGTTTCATGGAAGCAAATGAGCTTTATGTAAATCTGTGATCAGCATCTGGCCGTCTAATGAACGTAGCTCAAGTGTCTTGCTCTAAGCAAAACAATATGTCATCTTGTTAATCCTTTCAATGATGTCTATATAACAGCTCTCTCTTTGTGATGGAGCAGTGGGGTGATGTTCCATTGCTGCTTCACCATTCTGTAGAATTCTATTATGCATTGCCTTTATAAATTCATTTACTACATAATTTATAATCTTTGAATCGAGTTGGGGCACTGGAAGACTAATTATTCTGTTGTGTGGTGTGATTGTGGTACAAATTATGTTGGTGAAATGTGCTAAATTTTAGGGCTAAATACAGAGCTAGGTGAATCATTTTTGGAACATTTCTCTCATCAATACACTCCTGTATCCTAGTCTGTTCTATACAATTCCTCAACATATAAGCTAATTCCTGCTCCACTAAATTCCTGTATCCACCTATAATATCCAACTCCCATGTATACAACACTCATCTTACCTTCTATTATATTTCATATCCCTCACTCTCCTCTATTACATCTCGTCTCCATATACACAGCTCTCTAATATCCCATCTCCCTCTCTCTCTCTCTGATATTCCACTGCTGACTGATTACTTACAAGAGGTGGGTGAAACTTTCACATGTGCGCCTCAGTAGCAACAAAAGTATTTTTTATTATTTCAAAAGCCTGGCATGCGTTAGCATGTGAGGATGTTTTAAAAAAAACTACTGACCCTTTATAAAAAAAAAAATTATAGATAGATGCACACATTATTAATTTGTTGTAATGTGTAAAAAATTACATTTTATGCTTGTTTTATACTTATTTAGTTTTTGCAAAAAAATAAAAATTAACACAGAACCTTAAAAAGGTTAAATATAAGGATTACCCAAGCTTTGTTAGTGGAAGTATGGTTTTTCTATTATGTAAAATCTACAGTAGGAGTAGGGTCCATGGGTGGAAGAGGCTCGAGGTTCCTGCCAGGAGGAAGAGGACATTGATCCAAGTACTCCAGATTCACAAGATCATTCTGCCTTCAAGGCATATGTGATATTGTGATTTCATCTTATATTGCATGTAATACCTTTTGGGTTTGCTTAAAATGTAATGCTTACAATAAATGTACAAATATTCATGGTAATCAATTTTTTTCCAAAAAAGTGCATTTAGAGGAAAGAACAGGCAACGTTATGACACACAAACACAAGTGAAACACACAAAATGCAATAGATGCCACAGGGGCAGGAGGAACGCTATTTTGATTTCCAATAAAATTAATATTAATGGCATCAATCAATCTCTCAAAAGTGGTATGAATTATTGTCAGCGTGTTTCTGATATGATCCATTCTTGCCTGTAAATATGTGGCAGTTTCATGCATTTTAGGAACAATTGATATGAGATTGACTTATTGCCACAATCCACTGATGTTTCTCCATGTGGCTGTTGTTCCTCTGCCCGGTCAAAGGTGTCTCCATCTGTGGGGTCATCTTCATCTTCACTAAGCTTCTTGGCATCGACAGCTCACATAGTGGAAGATAAAAATTAACATTAAAATCATGTATGTTTTTGTCTATAACATTCTACTTTTAGCATCATATAAGTAGATTTCATAACACACATTAGTAATCTCACATGTGAAATGTATATACATTTATTTGTCATATATGTTTATATGTGGGGTCATTTAGAGAGAAAATCACACCAAATGACCAATTGACAATATACATAATGTGTAAATTTCATACCTTTGGCTTAATGGAAATATTTTATAGACATCCATTTATAGCTTAATTATTATCCAAGGGATCATCACAGAAAATTAATAGTAATCTTACTCTGACTACATTGCCAGATCATCCAATAGACTGACTAGGTTGCAGTCTAGGGCACCAGGCTTTGGTGGGGATTGTTGATGAAAAATTTGCAACCTCCTTTAAAAAAAGGCAAGTGGAGATTTACACACAGGAATATACACATTGCTGGTGGGGGTGTTAAGATTTTTTTAGCATCAACATTACAGTAATTTGAACAGTTAATGCATGTATTCTGATATGATATTTACCTGAAGGGGATTATTGTGTGGTTGGTGGAGGGGGGGGGGGGTCAAGGAGGGTGCTTTCACCAGTATATATCGACCCCATGCGCTGCACCATTTGGTCGTCAATGCAGGACAATACTGTCAGCTCTAGAGGATTGAGGTCTAAGGACTCCATAGGACCTCCACCTATCCGCCTGACATGTCTGCGGTGGTCTCTCAGTTTGACCTAAAGGAACTGCTTAAAGTTCTGCCACCTGAAATGTCCAAAGTGAAGAATGTTGCAATATATACTTGCAAAAATATGTTCAAAAGACTGGTGCAGACATATATTGATATAAATTCAAAAGGCACATAATAATTACAGATTGCTACACACCCATAAACTATTTTTAATCATAAAACTGGTCACAATATAATATTGCAATCATTTACATTGCTATATTTTTAAAAGATTTTTGGTTTGTTATTCCCATGCTATGCACTACATCTGTGCATTTGACAATACTTAAAAGGAAGTGGCCATGTTTGTAATGTATTCTGAGCACAATATAATTGTAAACCATTTGTGTTTGCTTACCGTTTCTGACCTCAGTCACAGACTCCGAATAGGAACCACAGCATTGACCTGCTCAGTAATATCCTCCCAAGTACGTCGCTTCGCTGGGGCAGGTGGCTGGTGGCTTGTGTTGTACAGCCTCTCCACCATAAGATCCACCAGTGTATCCATCTCTGTACTCAAATTCGAGCTGCCTGCGCTTGGCGGAAGATTTGCTTTGCCCAGCCACCACTTCCTCCGAATGGAACGTTTTACAATATACTAGTTATAGTAACAAATTCTCCTTTTAAATTTAATTTGGAGGCTCAATCACAAAATGGAAAGGCCTCTCCAGCTTTATATAGTGTCTGTAAATACATATAATTATAGTTTGATGTGGCCATGTTGATGTAGTTATATCCCATTGTAGAAGTGAAAATATTGTAGTTAGCAATGTGGCTTGCAATAACTTTCATTGGACAAAGTACAAGTACAGTATGTGATTACATTTACTATCTATCTATCTATCTATCTATCTATCTATCTATCTATCTATCTATCTATCTATCTATCCTGACAGGAACCAACTACCACACTTCAACTGCCATTTTAAAGTCAGTCATCCCAGCTAACTGTCACTTTTTGCTCCCTTGGTCGCTGTCATGTTACTGTGAACAGAGCTTTATCAATCCCGGACATAGAGGGCAGCACAGTGACCTAGTGGTTAGCACTTCTGCCTCACAGCACTGGGGTCATGAGTTAGTTTCCCGACATGGCCTTATCTGTGTGGAGTTTATATGTTCTCCCTGTGTTTGCGTGGGTTTCCTCCGGGTGCTCCAGTTTCCTCTTACACTCCAAAAACATACTGGTAGGTTAATTGGCTGCTATCAAATTGACCAGAGTGTCTCTCTCTCTCCCTGTCTCCCTGTCTCCCTGTCTGTCTGTCTGTCTGTGTCTGTGTGTATATGTTAGGGAATTTAGACTGTAAGCTCCAATGGGGCAGAGTGAGTTCTCTGTACAAATAAATGACGATGATGACGATTAGTGCACATGTGCGGGCCATCATGTCCGCTGGCACTATATTAATGAAACATATTTGATATTAATGTTTGTTATAAAAAGGTTATTTTCATAATGGAATAGTGAGGTTGATGCATATAAAGGGTTAATATGATGTAATTGTAATATAGTGAATTAGGGTAATTAATGAAATGCACGCATGTGAGCTCAGATGGGAATTAGGGGTAAAGACGGTTGTGCAAACAGGTGCAATTGCTCCAAAATCATCTAGAAGAGTACAGAAAAACACAACCACAATTGCATTGGAAATAATTTATGTCAAGTAAATGACTTATTACTGTATTAATCTCCGAACAGTTTACTCAGCTGTGCTTATATTAGAATACAGCCTTCACGTTGTGACAGAGGAGAGTGATTTGGTTGATCATTGTGTAGGTCAGAATAGGCTGCACCTGTGTCTGACAACATTGTGTACTGGTGGCCCCTTATCAGTGCTGAGACTTGAGGGGGCCCGCACCTGTCTTACGTGATGGGTGTAAGTATCCTTGGAGCCTGTGACTGTCAATTTATCTCTTTTGTGTGTCAGTTTGCTGCACAACACTTGCTTTTTCTATATTTTTGCATTTCTCTTACATGACCTGTAACTGATGTCTTAGCTCTGTGTAAGTAGGGCCCTGATGTTTAACCCATGTGTGAGTGGTATCCTGTGGCCTGATTCATTAAGGATCTTAAATTAAGAGGTATCTTATTTCAGTCCCCTGGACAAAACCATGTTACAATACAAGGGGTGCAAACTAGTTTTCTGTTTTGCACATAACATAAATACTGACTGTTTTTTCATGTAGCACACAACTACTTGATAGCTTATTTGTAAATTGAAATTTAAAGTTGATATTTGTGTGCTACATGAAAAAACAGTCAGTATTTAACTTATGTGCAAAACAGAATACTAATTTGCACCCCTTGCATTATAACATGGGGGTAAATGTATCAAACTGAGAGTTTTCCGGCGGGTTTGAAAAAGTGGAGATGTTGCCTATAGCAACCAATCAGATTCTAGCTGTCATTTTGTAGAATGTACTAAGTAAATGATAGCTAGAATCTGATTGGCTTTTTAAACCCGCCGGAAAACTCTCAGCTTGATACATTTACCCCATGGTGTTGTCCAGGAGACTGAAATAAGAAGTTTCTCAAGTTAAGGACCTTAATGAATCAGGCCCCAAGTGACAAACTTGTTCTATTATCACAGTTGTTCAAAGCTTCTAACTAATCTTTTGTACAGCCTGGCTTAATGGCCTAATCTCAATAGCTACTCTAAAGGGGGAATTTAATTTGGCCACGCTCAACGCAGCATTAATTATATTACCGTTAATACAGTAATTTTAACCCTGATTTCCACTCACGGCTCCCTGAGCTGTGACCAAAAGCCAACGTTAAGGATTACCATATTAGTGCGCACTATTACAGTAATATCGGTAATAGTGCACAGGTCACGTTACGTTCGGCAGTAGCGCAGCCAATTGAATCCCCCCCTATATATAAGGGCAATTTATATTAACTCAGTCTAGCAATTATACCACTCTATACACACGTATAAAAACTAGTTGAATGTACTAATTTACATTCACACTATTTCAATTACAAATTACTAATATATATATATACACTATTTTATTTCAGACAATTTCATCATACTTCTACCACGCACTATATTATTTTATTCTATTTAGACAATTACCTACATGGTAACAGTACGTACAAGTTAAGTGCTTGTTTTTTAAATGCAAGTTGCATTCACATTGCATTCGAAAATAAATCAGACCCATAATGTGTATCCCACAGAACTCATTTTTTAAATCCCAGTTATTCCTGTTCTGCTCTCTTAAATCTTATCTTCCTTTTTTCTACTCCTCCATATTCAACTCCACTACCAAATGGATGGGTTTTACCAATGCCAAAGTCAACAAATTTCAAATTAGCAATAAAATATTTCACAATAGAATATGTAGTGGGAATTATCAAAGCAAAATACCCGAGAGACCACACACCAAAATGTACCCACTCTGGCTAGTGTAATTCTAGTTATTGTCTGTGTTATAAACTGGGGTGAGATATTGTCCTCTGATACAGTCATTGTGACCATTAATTACCTATTGGAAATCTGGTGTCTACTGACGTCAGGAGGAGACAGTATAATGGTCTAATAACTCATTGAGCTACAACAAGTCAGACATGGACCTGTCAAATAAACAAATAAATTGAGCAATGCATCATTTGTCAGATACTGAACATGAGCTTCTAGATGCAAATACATCGATGAGCTGTTGTCACAACTGTGCAGCCGGAGTGTACACAGTAAATCTATACGACTCATAAACTCACCACTTTAAGAGACTTGTTGTGTTTGCTCTGGAAAATGTTCTATAAACAGTATCAACAAGAAAAATTACATGTTCCATCTGTAGTAATAGGAAAAAGGCGCCAGAGGTCACAATAGTCTCAGCGCCAGCAGATGTATCTGGATTGGTTTTAGTTGGTGAAAGTTAAAGATCTCCACAAACTTTGTTCATTTTTGACGTATATTTTCCAATAGATTGTTGGAAACTCTGTTCCTCTTATATTATAATTAAGGTGCCATGGACTGGAGACCTTCATCACATCATTTCTTCCTCCATATTATAAAGATTATAACTTGTCTTTTTCAGCACAGATTCATGTCCATGTTATTATACATTTGTCTGGACGTAGATACTATGATACATGGTAAAGTAAATCTATAAGGTACAAGAAGAGAACAATGAATTTCATCTTTGTTTATATATCACACCAGGGATTTACTTTTGGGATAATATTCCTAAATTTAAAATTGACCTTACAAGAAAAACAGGGAACTAAATATCATCTTCGCCACATAGTTAATCCTTTATTATCAATTCTAAGTCTAATTTTTGAAAAAAAAGGACAAAAATAAATAACATTATTTTCTAAACACTCCGATACATTTTGGGTGTGAAGTGATTGTTTGTTTGTTACTTTGAAGCGCTGCAGATGAAATATTTGCTGAGTTATTGTATTTCCCCAATGCTACTAAATCCATTAGTTTTTGTTGCATAAATGTTTGTTGGAAATATTTTAGTTCAGTATCTTTTTTATTCCCATTTCACTCACATCCAAATCAAAGTAACAGTCACTTTAATTGAACTGTTTCCATTCAGACCCTATTATTACTATATTTATAATGTTAGAAAGGTGTGATACGAGTTATCTAGAACACAGACTGTGCTCAGAATCACAGGTGTGTGTTAAGGTGTAATGTGTATTTGTTAATCACTTGTCTCTGACTCTTACTGGCTGACCAATCAGCTTGTATCTCTTTCTATATAAAGATGTATTGAGCTGCCGGATTGTCCTGAGTAATAGTTATTGCATGTCTTGTGAAGAGAGCCTGTTGCTGAATCCCAGAGCACAGATTGGTCTACAGCTGCCTTTTACATTCACAGCTTCCTTCTTTTATTTCCTCTTCGGTTGCCTGAAGCCCCTGCTTGAGACCAGTTGTTGGACTTGACTACAGACATTTCATTCTGCATCTGACTATTGTCTCCAGTGTATATAATCAGATTACTAAGCCTGAAGCCACAACCGAAAGAACTGAAGAAGTTGTTTACAAGCTACCAGCATTTAAATACATTTGGCAATTTCTGAGTGTGTGACCATAACTTCACAATAACCAGGGACTCATGGGTACTGCTAATCCTTTCGCTCAGATTTGTATGATTATAATAACTCTTGAGGCCATAGCTGGAACATTTCTTAATGTCTCTACTATATTTTTAATTTGCTTCTGGTATTATAAAGGGCAGGAGGTAAGTCCCACCAATAAGATCATTATAGCCTTGAGTATCTCCAATTTAATATACGTATGTATATCCTTTACCAATATTTTAGTATTTTATTTTTGGCCTGTGATCTTCTTCACAAATCCTCAAATCACTCCTTCTATATTTTCAGCAATCTTTTTCTGTATCATCTCCTCATTCTGGCTCACCGCCTGCCTGTGCTTCTTCTACTTCATGAAGATCAAAACTTTCAGCTTCGCATTTCTATCTCGACTGAAGACAAAGATCAACACGACAATTCCATGGATGATCTTCCTGGCTGAAGTACTGTCTCTTTTTAGTGCCTCTCTCAACATGCTACAATTTGGTAAAGATGAAGACTCTCCCAAGAACATCTCGTTTGTCCTTTTAGCCAAGATGAAAACATCATCAAATGGGATATTTCCATATAGCTTATACATGTCTTTTATTTGCAGTATCGTACCATTTCTGATCAGTGTGGTGACTATAACGTCCATAGTTTGGTCCTTGAACCTCCAGAGTCGAAGGATGGAGCAGAACAAGGCAACATCTGGCAGTGTCAATATAAAAGCTTACGAAGGGACCATACGTATCATGATACGCCTTTTAATTTTTTGTGGAATGTTTTATGTAATATTGTTTCTATTTTATTTCAATATTTTTGCCACATATAGTCCGGGGTTTTGGATATTTCTGATAATAATGAGTTCATATGGTGTGACTCAAGCGGTTCTTCTCACTCTTGCAAACACAAAGCTGAAGGAAGCCTGGAGGAGAATATTTTATTGTAGAAATTCATCCTCACAGGAAGCTGAAGACAGGGAACAGTAGTCAGCGCAGAATGTTTTCAGAGATGTCCATGAGAAAATGTTTAGACCCAGTCTCCTCTAAATGTACTACTGCCTGAGAAGAGCCAATACATCAGCTGATACTGAACTGAGAACTGAAACAGTGTATCTGGATATTTGTCAGCCCTCCGACTATCTGCAAACAGACTAATGTAGGTTAAAGAAAAAAAAAATCTACAATTAGCACCAGCTTGTATCAAACTCATATAAACTCTGGGAAGTTTCAGCTTTGGAATCATTGGATTTGTCTATAAAGGAATGAACGAGACTGTGCCTAGATAAGGTCTTTTTCTCAACATTTATTGTGTTTGAGAAGTTGATGGATTGGACAGACTCATAAAAGACAAAGATTACTCTCCTCAGACCTCAAAATCATACTGAGAATCGTGGTTAATGAAGATCAGTCTTGGACATGTTGCTTGTAATGTAAAATTAAGTCAGTAAAGTATTTGGGGGTCATCAGACTTTTTCAAGAAAGCTGAAATTAAGAACAACGCACCATTCATGCTGATAAGAAGCTACACTGGGCTGGATTAGGAATTACATAGCAACTCTTTTACTTTATAAAAAAAATTGCTGGGATGTGTTGTCATTAAAAATGATTAATATTTATAAAGAATGTTTAGAAGGAAAGACTTTATTTAAGAATTAAATAAAACAAACATTACTCAGTGACAATCTATTTCTTATTCTGTTACATTTATAATGTCCAGACAACATTATAATTGTAAGAGTATAATAATTATTAGTAATTGCAAAAGGGAGAGAATATATATATATATAAATAATATATATACAGACATAGAGTAACTTCTACATTTCTACATTATCTTTACCTGTAATATATATTTACACATCATTCCCACACTATATCCAATCTAAGAATCCTTTTGTATATTATACTCTATTCCATTTTTCACTTATTTTATGTGTCTTTCTGTATATTGGCTATTTTAAATATAATTTATAATACATAATAGATAGTAATGTACTAAGAAAATTATATGCAAAATAAATTTAAAAAGTTTGTGATATCAGTACTATCCATCAATAATAATCCTATACTGCTTGTCATCTCCTTCGAATAACAGCTGCTTAGATGATTCTCACATATTGGGGTATTTTGCCTTTATTGGTCATACAAATCAGCAGAATCTATAACAGGATGTATATCTGGATTTATAAGAGAATGTATAACAGGATATAAATCTGGATGTATAGCAGGATGTATAGTAGAATTAGCTTATTTAGAAGCAGAGAATCAACAGAATCTATAACAGGATGTATATCTGGATGTATAGCAGGATGTATAACAGGATGTTTAGCAGGATGTATATCTAGATGTATAACAGTATGTATAACAGGATGTATATCTGGATGTATAGCAGGATGTATAGCAGGATGTATAGCAGGATGTATAGCAGGATGTATAACAGGATGTATATCTGGATGTATAACAGGATGTATAGCAGGATGTATAGCAGGATGTATAGCAGGATGTATATCTGGATGTATATCTGGATGTATAGCAGGATGTATAGCAGGATGTATATCTAGATGTATAACAGGATGTATAACAGGATGTATAGCAGGATGTATAGCAGGATGTATAGCAGAATGTATAACAGGATGTATAGCAGAATGTATAGCAGAATGTATAGCAGAATGTGTAGCAGGATGTGTAGCAGAATGTATAACAGGATGTATAGCAGGATGTATAGCAGGATGTATAGCAGGATGTATAACAGGATGTATAGCAGGATGTATAACAGGATGTATAGCAGTATGTATAGCAGGATGTATAGCAGGATGTATAGCAGGATGTATAGCAGGATGTATAACAGGATGTATAGCAGGATGTATAACAGGATGTATAACAGGATGTATATCTGGATGTATAGCAGGATGTATAGCAGGATGTATAGCAGAATGTATAGCTTATTTAGAAGCAGAGAATTTCTAGAATTTGTACGGAAGAACATAACCGCCATCTACTTCCTAATTACCAGTTCTTCTACTCTTCCCAGAGTGCACTCAGTTCTTAAAGTAAATAGCTATATTAAAACAGGCAGTGGGATAAACCTTCAGACAAAATACTGCAAAATCAGTATACTTCCTAATTCCTAATACATAAAAACTGTCAGCACAAGAACTATAATTACCACATTTCCTTCTCCACCACCTCACATAATTGCCACTTAGTTTCAGGGGCATCAGTGGTGGAAGTGGGGGGTATACGGGGGCATGTCATACCGCCTCACATTCCAGTCACCTACATTATCTATCTATCTATATACAGTGGTGGAAGTGGGGGGTATACGGGGTGTGTCATACCGTTACTTCTCCTTCTACCTTTATTGTACCACTAATACATTCCAGTCACTTACATCCCCATTACGTTTTTCATGCCCGCATTAAACTTACAATTCGATCACTAAGAGCTAGATTTACTAAGCTGCGGGTTTGAAAAAGTGGGGATGTTGCCTATAGCAACCAATCAGATTCTAGCTGTCATTTTGTAGAAGGTACTAAATAAATAAAAGCTAGAATCTGATTGGTTGCTATAGGCAACAGCCCCACTTTTTCAAACCCGCAGCTTAGTAAATCTAGCCCTAAGTGTTGTTTCAAGTACCTATAATTACATTTCTTAGCATTATAATAAATTATGACTTCTATACTATTTATACATTTAGGGTATTAGCAATTCCTTCCTATAAACAGTCCTGATAATCTTCAGTACATGATACAAAAGATACTATAGATATATATAAATGTTAAAATTTTGGTCAATGCAGCTTATTATAAGTGTGTTTAGATGGGTGTTTTTTTTTAATAAATAATATTTGTTTGTACTCATGCTCATAGATTAGCATGTCAAGATTATTATTATTATTATTATTATTATTATTGCTACTCTTTATGTATATAGTGGCAGCATATTACACAGTACTGTACATAGAGGGTCCATTAGTCACCTCATCCTCTGCACCAGGGTATATTACAATCTAATTTCACAGGCACACAAAGTCACCCACATTAGGGACAATTTAGATGCTAAATGATGTTCCTGTGTAAAATCTATCTTTATAAGACTTAGCCTGGGGCTACCACTGGGGGTAAAGTTCTGTATCTGATACTGTGATGGAAAGATCTGTGTTCCCATTAATTTCTGAAAATAAAAAACTTTGCTAAATAAATAATTTCCTTGTATATTATTCCACAACAATGCCATGTGGCAGTCATTCCATCACAAGGTTTAATTTACACATCCTCCACCTATACAATATTTTATTCATTTATTTAAAATCTGTAAGTAAATCAATAAACATATAACATGAGTAGTGCCTTATGGTCTGAATTTGACCCAAAAACTGTTGGTGTTTCCCCTATAGAATGCTGTCTCACTCTCCAGCAAAACACCTACCTGCCCCTCCCCATCCCTTCTCTCAAACTTGTAAATGCATTCACTTTATGAGTGGCATCCAATTCTGCTCCACACATGTCTACAACCATGACACATATATAGCCACATATAAAGAATGAATAGACCTACACATCCCTAGCTTTCCTTTCTTTGACATTCATCAATTAATTCAATAGATGTGGAGCCATCCAATTAGATGCCACATCCCTGTATGGAGCACGTCTGTATATATGTGATTGCACCTGAACGGATGGAGGTCCCACCCCTCCCTGTAAAAAAAAGAAAAGAAAAAAAATATACTTTGCTTTGATAAAGTGAAATAAATAAAACTACTGTTCCCAGTAAAACTAACAAGGCACAAAAATGCAAAAAGTGTTAGAGGCATCTGGGAAAGCAGCGATAGCATCGTTCCCTCCCCCAGATCTTCTACCGCACACGGTGATCATGGTAACAAATATGGAGGATGGACTATAAATTATATTTTAGTAGTCTGTGCTGTTGAAGGATTAGTACTTGAATATTGAATTAGGAACTAGGGGTCATCAAGATCAATAGGGGCAGCACACAGTGGCTCAGTGGTTAGCACTTCTGCCTCAGAACTCTGGTGTCGTGAGTTTGGTTCCCGACCAAGTTCTTATCTGTGTGGAGTTTGTATGTTTTCCCCATAAAATACCCAGCTCAACTGAGCTCAAAGTGCATGTGAATAGCAATAATAATAATAATAATAATAATAATAATAATAATAATAATAATAATATCAATAATAATAATAATAATAATAATAATAATAATACTAAAAAAATGTATATAAAAAACTCTATATCAATATACTCACTTCAGAAGATAATTCCTGTTGGGTGATGAAATTCCACCATATATAAACTATTATAGCTCCCAACTTTCAATGAGCAAATGACAAAAATGTCCAATGTTCCTAATGAATTAGATGCCAATCACAATAAAGTGTTCCCATGGATCACATATATCTTGATGAAATAGCACAGATCTATTAGAAAGTGAACCTTTCTCAAGTGCAAATAGACAGTTTCTGTACTCGTGGGTGAGTCCTAATTTAGTAGGTTAATCTTTGAAGTGAACTGTTCAGTCTTTCCATCATGCATGTCCTGCAAATGTTTACACAGATTGATTTTCCAGAGGGTGGTTCAGTACACCTGTATGTGCATCTGCATGTAATTACATAGATGGCAAACAAATAGCTGAATTAGCTCAAAACGATAACAATCTTGTAGATGAAATACATTTCCAGACACTCAATGACTGACACAATCCAGCTTGAAGAAAAGTTGTGCAGAACAAATCTTATTAACATCTTACATTTCATAGAGATTGTGCAGTCAGCCTCTAATTCTTATAAGTTAAGTGTGAGGCTCAGCTTGATGTACTAAGAAAGAAGCCGCATAGAAACTGAAAATGTTGTTAGATGTAACATTATATTTTGACTTTTTACATATATCCAAACTTGGCTTGTAGTCAGATAAGAACAGCTGCCGGAAACTGGAATGACCAAGCAGTTTTCAGAATGATGAAACATAAATCATGATCTTATAGCAGTGTATATACTCATATATCCTAACAAACCTTAGTACATGCTGCGTATTACTCTAGAAGAACATTATCCTCCCACTCTTTCCTCAAGACCTCAATTGCAGCTCCACAGAGTTGATGTTTTTCTTACATTATTGAAAGGAAAGAGGAAAATTATTGGAGATATTTGACTCATGGATCTCAACAGTCTAATAACTGTAATTTGTTTCATTGTACTAATTCTTGAGGTCAGTACTGGAATATTTGGCAATCTTTTTATAATATCTGTCATTTTCTTCAAGAATAACAATCGACTCGATAAGAGTGACTGCAATAAAATTCTTGTTGCCTTGGCCATCTCCAGCATGTGTCATGACTGTGTCTTGACTGTTAACATTTTAACAATCTTCCTTTACCCAGGGATTTATACATCACTCTATATTTCTTACACTGTCGTACTTCTGACTATGTACAGTAACTCTTCCTGTAGCTGGATGGCTGCCACCCTATGCTTCTTCTACTTCATAAAGATCACAACCTTGAGCTCCCAAATCTTTGTTTGGGTCAAGATGAAGATCAACAAAATCATAAACTGGATGATGTTTGTGTCACAAATGGTTTCTGTTTTAAGCTCTTCTCTAAACTTATTAAACTTACTTGAGCCAAAAGAAACTACTAGAGATAACTCGACTGTCTTCTCCAACATGACATCAGGAGGTCAAGCATTCTTTTCACGTACATTTGTTTTCTTCAGCAATTGTGTGCCCATGTTCATCATGATAATCACTACTACCTCAACGGTTGTGTCCCTCATCCTACACCGTCGCAAAATGAAGAGGAACATGGGGACATCTGTCAGTGTGAATACAACAGCTTATGAAGGTGTTGTCCGTACAATGATTAGTTTCTTGGTGTTTTATGCAATATTTTATGTGGCATTGTATATTTATACTTTTGCTATTGGGTTCTCAACAAATCTTGGGTTTTGGACAATGTGGATAATTTTGTTCTCTTTTACCCCAGTTCAGTCTATTTTCTTAATCTCTGGTACCCCAACCCTGAAGAAAGCTTGGGGGCACATGATATTTTGGATCAAAGACAAGATCTCTGTAAGCACTGGAGACTGATTTATTTATACTATATATTCCTCAGTAACAAGTAACAGTGATCAGTCTGTAATATAATCTCATTTGTAAAACTTCCCATCTATTGTATATACAGTATGTGTGTATTGCATGTCTGATGTATATGTTAATGTAATAATATAATTATTCCTGTGCTGTAAATATCTGATGTCTGACCAGCTATAATCACCATAGATTATATTCACAAAACCATTCATTTTATGCAGTTTACCTTCCTGAATAGGTTATATTGCTAAATGTGGAGCATTTCTCAGCACTATATTATAGAAATAAACCACCGGGCACAGTGTATAGCCAACAGTGTTTGTAGTAACAAATATAACACAAAATCTCATTATCATAGTTTGAACAGCAATTCTCAATCACATAGATGGAGCATCTGGTAGGAGAAGGGATAACACAGCAGATGTGCATTTATTCACAGTCAGGTCTCTAGATACAGTAGGAAAATCTATTTGCTCAAAATTATGTTTTTTGACTAAAATACCTAACAAATACAACAGAACCCCCCCCCCCCCCCTCCCACAGCATCATGGTAACTTTGATCATCTATTTATAGGACAGTTCTGGTTATTCCAGTGAGATCAGTCAAGAAGATCCTGATTTTAGAACGATAGTTTATTTTGTGCAATTGTGCACAAGACCACAGCTGGGATATGATCCAATATCTCCATTTTTATTTATTTATTTTTATTTTATATTTTTTATGTGTGATCACTAACAATAAAATCATGACAAGTTATTAAATATATAGGATTATTAGGTTTCTTTTTGTTGCTGTCCTTGTTTTCTGCATTCTGAGCAAAAATTGTGACTTCTAATATAATGTTTTTTAATAGTGCATGTAGATCTTCCAGAAAAAATAAACTAAATAAAATATATTATTATTATTATTATTAACATTTATTTATATAGTGCCAGCATATTCCATAGTCCTTTACATGTGCAATCAAATGCAGTACTAGAATGAAACCGGGTATTACAGACAGACAGAGAGGTAAAGAGGGCCCTGCTTGCAAGCTTACAATGTATAGGAGTTTGATACATGAGGTTAAGAGTTAAATATTGCTTATTGGTTCAGCCCGATTGTGAAGGTACAAGATGCTTAGTGGGGCTATATAATCCAGTCACACAGCAATGTTGGTCAGGGGGGTCAGAGTATAGAAAGTACACATGTAAGTTGTGTTAACTGAGAACTAGGGTTATATGGTGCCCTAGGGAGTTAAGAGGGTGGTTGAGAAATATTATAAGCTTGCCTGCAGAGATGGGTTTTTAGAGAACACTTGAAGGTTTGGAGGCTGGGGAAAATATTTTTTATGAGAATTTTATATAGTGCATCCCGAAATATGTCCTTTAACCAGGAAAGGGAACAGGTAATGAAAGTGGATGAAGGCACAGATTGTGTGCTGGGCGTAGTTTTGTTGATGGCCTTGTACTATACCTCCGACATATTTGTGGGGATTTTTCTTCTATACCCTGAGCCTTGCCTCCAGAAAGTGCATTTTATGTATGGACCTGTTACTGTGTAGTTCAAACTGCTTTCATTACTGGGCATTGCAAGCTACTTTTAATGAAAGAGCTGCCTTTATCTTCATGAATTGCTCCAAAGCTGGGAGTCTCTCTGCTGGGCCAAAGGCTTTATTCAGGTATCAACACAATGTGGTGGAAACAGACATCAGATCTGGCTTGTGTAGAGGAGGTGAAGAATTATCTGTGATTAAGTATTTTTACTGTTATTATTATTATTATGAACTTTTATTATAGGGCGCCACATGAGGTCAGCAGCGCCATATATAGGGCAAACAACAAGACAGTACAGTAAACAAATAATACTACAACTCTCAACACAGCTATTGGGATAAAACGAGAATATTCACTGCAGTCTGAAAGCTGTGCCCATTAGCGTGGGTGCAGCTAATGAGGTAGAGCCACTGAAAGAGGTGCAAAGACAATGGAGAAGAGCCCAAGGAGGAGGTGCACAGTGTAGCTGGTGAGCAAAAGTTATAGGTAATGAGAACAGAATGACCCTACTCAATAGAGCTTACAATCTAAACGGAAAGGGTTTGGAACAGCAGGTGTAAAATATAGACTTCCAAATAGGCATATATGCGAGTTTCTCCCAGTCTGTATTAGCTACATTTGAATAGACTTGTCTTTAATCAACTTAGTCTATGTTACAATGCCCCTGCCCTCCCCCATCCCTCATCTCCAGGCACAAGGGGTCATAAACTGCTGACTGAAGAGTTCTTAACCACTGTTACCATACCCATATAAAACGACTTAACCAAAACCAAACTTAACACTAAAAATAACGACACCGGACATCTGTTAAATTTGACAATGATTAAAGTTGCAATTTATTAGATTTCAATTGGAATTTGATTAATTTAAATCGGTGGTGGAGAAGGCAAGGATGATGAGGCGACCCAACCTGTGTCAAAATTACCAAACAGTGTATGGCCGTCCGGCATTATCCACTGGTCCCAGGACAAATCCTTTACAATTGGCCGGTGCTAAATCTTGTGTCAGCTTGCATGCCCCCCTCTGGGCTCACAATGCCCTGCCCATACAGAGCAGGCCAAGGAGTCCTGTTTAAAGAACCAAGAGCCAAGGTGCTTCAAGAGGGTAGTGCCCTTCGGCCAATCAGCGATAGCACAGTGTGACCGGTTGCCGACTCACCAAATTTGTCTTCCTGCCACAAATCTGTTCTGCAAAGCAAAAGGTTAATGACAAAAAAGAACATGCCAAACATATAGGGCGGGTGTGGTGGGATTTCCAGCCGAGGAAGAAGGAATGAACATGCCTTATCCCGGTGTACATCCTCTCCAGGGAGTAAACACCCACCCCCATCCCATTGGCTGAAAACTGTAGAGGAGTTAACCCTTAAGCTGTAAGTAACATTTGTTATCCCTATCATCTGAGTTTAGGGACATTCTGCTTATGGCTGCACTTGTCATAAGTTCCAGAATCGTGCAAGTCTGCATATGTGCGCATCCACTTTCAGTGATTTCATGCAAGATATGTAAAATGTCCTATTCTGCATCAGTCTCATTGTGTTTGCCGAAAAGGATGAAATAACACAGAAAAGTTTAACTCATGCACTGTATAACTGAAACACATTATTGGATACATTGAGCTCATAACAAATAACATGATTATTCAGTCTTTGCATTGCTTATATTTCTCTACTGAATTTAAATGGTATATGGCATCATGCCAAACCTATAAATCAAGTTTGTGGCATTATGCGCAGACCTGTGCAATTTGCATACAACACAATCTTAACGGGATCTGAAACTGAAAACGAACAAATTGACTGTGATTATCGAGGTTATTTATTTTTAGAGGATCGCAGCAGATATCTGATGTCCATCACTCCTCAATCTCAAATGCAGTCCCCATAGGTGTCTATGGGGACAGTCAAAATGCCCTATTACTCTGAAGATGGTGCTACCTGTTCTATTCTATGGGAGCATCTTCTTATCCTTCCCGGCAGGCTTCATGCTCCTCACCATCACTAAATTGTACATGGCCAAAAGAATCTGTAACTACATTGATCATGATTGTGATCCCGTTACTATAGACTATTTACCGGTACAGACTCCTATCGGTGCCGCTGCTTCTCATAATTAATTATAATAAATTGCCACGTTAATTAATTTCTTATCATTCCAAGCAATATGCGATGGGTCATATATAGACCCCTATGTCTGATGATGGAGTCACCACCTTAGTTATAGCCTTAGAGAAATCCACACACTGGGATGTTTTATGCTGAGTTTCCTGTAATGACGTCTTCTATGTTACAGAAGGACAATGGGATGTTTCAGGTTATTACATGTTTGTAATGCATCACATTATATCCTTTCAATGTTGATATCTGTATGAAATCTGAAGATAGATGGATAGCGATTACTTACAAACACCCAACACCAAACTTGTATCATGTAACCTTCACCCACTGAGTCAGTGACAAGGCAGAAATTACAGGTAACACCTCACAAGGAGATGGACAAACTGTAAATTTTCATGGGCAAAGTTTATGGCCCAAAGATAGAGATTGGAGTAAGTTCAAATATGTTGCTGTAATATGTTATAATAACTTCAGAGTATAATATAAACACTTTTACTCCATATTAAAATGTGACATTTAACCTGGCACTGTCTAAATTGACGTCCAAGTATTACTTCATACTGTTTGAATACTTTGTTAATGGTAATTTCTACCCTTATATATAGACTGCTTAAGGTTTGCATAAAAATAGAGTAACTTTGCACTTGGGCAAAACCATGTTGCATTGGAGGGGGGGGGGTAAATTTAAAATATGGGCACAAATTTATAGTTGGAATAGGGTATGTCTTAGATCAACTTTAAATGTCAGTGTACAAATAAGCTATTAAGTATCTGTGTGCTAGATGAAAAAACATCTAGTATTTAACTTATGTGCAAATTAATAAACTAATTTGCACCCCTTGCATTGTAACATGGTTTCTCCCAGAAAAAATTTAATCCATTTTTTGCCTTACTTTCCTTAATGACTCCGGGCCATTATGTTTTATATATCTACCTGTGAAGATACAGGGTTTTCTGGCCCAATTCTACCCAATTCACACTTTCTGGCCACCCAGGGGTGCCTTACTGTGCCAGGGAAGCCTACCTAGTACCCTCTAGGATTCATTTAGTCACTCAGGCAAATGTAGTTAGAAAGTAAAACAATTTACATTTATTGTACTAAAAACAATCACTAGAATATTATATACACACAGTACATAAATGCCAGGCAGGTTCACCACATTATCTGTCCCTTACACCACTAGCTTAAGGAGTTATAGTCACTTGGCTGTCCTCAATTGCAGAATCCAAAGCCCATGGATTTCTCTCAGCTGCATATGTAGTCTCTGGTAGAGAACGGCAACTCAACACCAGACCTTGCACCTTCAAGTAATCAAGTCACTAAATGAGCATCCACTCCCCCCTGGAGTAGATCCCTATATCAGGGTCAAATTTTCATAGTGTTTTCCCCTCCCTGGGCAAACACCTGGCTCTCTCCCTCTTTAAACATTGGTGAGTGCTGGATCAGGGCATTGGAAGGGGGAGTGGAGATGAGCTGTGCTTCCACAGAAGCTTCGTGCTGAATTGCAAACAAAATGTCTAGACTAGTCCTATGGAGAAAAAATGGATACTAATTGGCCTCCCCCACCTCCAAAGATAGTGTAGCAGTCAGCCCCTGCTAATATAAACCCCTTACACCACTTTGGAGGGTTCCCATAAGCTGGAACTGGAGGAGATAGGGAGCCCATCCCAGGACCCTGAAGAAGAATGTAAGTATTTTGATTGAATAAGCTAGTCGTATATTATTTTATTTGTTTTACGCATAAAAGTCAATAATTTTTAATATTTTTTTAGATAAATCTGTATTTGCCTAGGACTAGACAATTACTGCTATTCTACAGGTGTCTGACTTAGTGGGCCTCAATATTGTTTGCCCTTAAGTAAAGCAGCCCTCCAAAACATTTGCATGTGCCTCCAATATGCATTCCTCTGGCTAGTGATGTGTTCACACCAAGATGATTCTTGCATAGAATTTGACTCAATGTAGTACCTCTGAACTCTGCAAAGCTAGAAAAATTTGGGATCAATATATATACATAGAGTGTAATGTTAAAATGTTCTCTTCAGGTGGAGAACAAAAAATCCCCCTGCACATTACTGTACATAAAAAAAAAATTCAAAAACACCAAATGTAAATATTTAAAAAATGATTAAAAAATTATTTATAAGTTTGTGTTTCAGTAATTAATTTAATTACTGAATTTTACTAATTTAAATTATTTATTTAGTTATTAAAAAGTTTGTATTTAAAAAAAATCTTCGTTTTTTTTCTAGGTAAATGTTTATTGATGAAACATATTTGATATTAAAGTGCCTTATAGAAGGGTAATTGTTATCATGTAATAAAGAGCTAATATTATAATAAAGGTATTCATGGTTTAGGTCTTCTAAAATGTAAAGAGTTTGGTCTCATATTGAAGCATATTTCACCAGCATTAATCCGGTTTTGACAGAGTAGTGATCACATCTAGAGGTCGCAAGTGAGCAATATGAGATTAATACTCAAAAGCTCTCTTGTTATTGGTCCTACCTTTGTAAAGAGTTCAAATGAACTGACCTATGACCAATAGTCTACTGGAACATCGTTAGCCCTGGACCAATGAAGACCTCTTAGTGTTATCTGTGTATATTTTGTGACATCATCAGTGTTTTTTCAAACTTAACCACATAAAAACAGCCTCTGATTTAGGAAGAGCCTCACTCTTTGCCAACAGTTACAGGATTGACGGACTGTTTCCAGATCCAGGGGCTGCGCAGTGTATGTATCAGTTGTACTTTGTATTATTATTGTGATCTGCAGAATTTTGCTATTAAATCTCTTTTGTGCTTTGGAACCACATTAATTGCATCAGACAACATTTATTGATAGCGACAATACAAACATTACAGTATGCGTGTACAAGGTATGTGCTTGCTTTTTAAATGCAAGTTGCATCCACTTTGTGTTCGAAGATGAATCAGACCCATAATGTATATCCTACAGAATTGATCATTTATGTTCCAGCTATCGCTGTTGTGCTATCTTATATCCTAACTTTCTTTAGTCTACTCCTTCATATCCAAAGCATTATCAGATTTATGGGTTTTGCCAATGCTCAAATTAACAAATTCACTTTTTAACAATCTCTGTGATTTTCCCTCTAGAGAAGATTACTGAAAAGAGATGTAGAGGAACAAAGTAATTACATATGTCAGAATAGAATAAGTAGCGAGTAGTAACTAAGTAAAATAACAGAGAAACCGCACATCACAATTTACACACTCCGGCTAGTCTAATGGCTGTTATTGCCAGTTATAAGCTGGTAGTATAAACAAACACAGCTGAGAGTGAATCCTTGTCCTCTGATACAGTCATCATGACCATTAAATTCCTATTGGAAATCTGGTGTCTACAGAGACCTGAAGTCAGGAGAAAAACAGTATAATGGTCTAATATCTCATTGAGCTACAACAAGTCAGACCTGGACCTGTCAAAGAAACAAATAAATTGAGCAATGCATCATATGTCAGATACTGAACATGAGCTTCTAGATGCAAATACATCGATGAGCTATTGTCACAACTGTGCAGCCGAGTGTACACAGTAAATCTATACGACTCATAAACTCACCACTTTAAGAGACTTGTTGTGTTTGCTCTGGATAATGTTCTATAAACAGTATCAACAAGAAAAATTACATGTTCCATCTGTAGTAATAGGAAAAAGGTGCCACAGGTCACAATAGTCTCAGCGCCAGCAGATGTATCTGGATTGGTTTTAGTTGGTGAATGTTAAAGATCTCCACAAACCATGTTCATTTTGACGTATATTTTCCTATAGATTTTTGGAAACTCTGTTCCTCTTATATTATAATCAAATTATCATTGACTGGAGACCTTAAATTACATCCCCAACCCTTCTTCCTCCATTTTATAAAGATTATACTTTTTGCTTTTCAGCACAGACTCAGGTCCATATTATTATATAGTTATCTGGACTTAGATACTATGATAGATGGTAAAGTGAACCTATAAGGTACAAGAAGAGCGCAGTGAATTTCATCTTTGTCTATAAATCACACCAGGGTTTTACTTTTCGGATAAGATTCCTATTTTTAAAACTGACCTTGCAAAAAAAACAGGCAACTAAATATCTTCTTTGCCACTTAGTTAATCCTTTATTATCAACTCTAAGGGGTATATGTACTAAACAGGGGGTTTGAAAAAGTTCGGATGTTGCCTGTAGCAACCAATCAGATTCTAGTTATCATTTTTTTAGTGCATTCTACAAAATGAAAGCTAGAATCTGATTGGTTGCTGTAAGCAACATCTCCACTTTTTCAAACCTGCACTTTAATATATATATATCCCTAAGACTACTTTTGCAAAAAAAAATACAAAAATAAATACCATTACTTTCAGTCACTTATTTTCTAGCACATGCACGTATATATTTTGGGTGTGAAATTGCTTTTAGTTACTTTGTAGCACTGCAGATGAAATAGTTTCCACAATGCTACTAAATCCATTAGTTCTTGTTGCATAAATGTTTTTTCATTATTTTGGAAAAATTTTAGTTCAGTATCTTTTTTATTCCCATTTCACTCACATCCAAATCAAAGTAACAGCCACTTTAATTGAACTGTTTCCATTCAGACCCTATTATTACTATATTTATAATGTTAGAAAGGTGTGATACGAGTTATCTAGAACACAGACTGTGCTCAGAATCACAGGTGTGTGTTAAGGTGTAATGTGTATTTGTTAATCACTTGTCTCTGACTCTTACTGGCTGACCAATCAGCTTGTATCTCTTTCTATATAAAGATGTATTGAGCTGCCGGATAGTCCTGAGTAATAGTTATTGCATGTCCTGTGAAGTGAGCCTGTTGCTGAATCCCAGAGCACTGATTGGTCTACAGCTGCCTTTTACATTCACAGCTTCCTTCTTTTATTTCCTCTTCGGTTGCCTGAAGCCCCTGCTTGAGACCAGTTGTTGGACTTGACTACAGACATTTCATTCTGCATCTGACTATTGTCTCCAGTGTATATAATCAGATTACTAAGCCTGAAGCCACAACCGAAGAACTGAAGAAGTTGTTTGCAAGTTACAAGTATCTAATTATATTTGGAGATTTCTGAGCGTGTGACCATAACTTCACAATAGCCAGGGACTCATAGGCACTGCTAATCCTTTAGGTCAGATTTATATGATTATAGTAACTCTAGAGGCCATAGCCAGAATATTCTCTAATATCTTTTTAATTTGCATCTGGTATTTTAAAAGGCAGGATGTAAGTCCCACCAATAAGATCATTATAGCCTTGAGTATCTCCAATATAATATACGTATGTATATCCTTTACCAATATTTTAGTATTTTATTTTTGGCCTGTGATCTCCTTCACAAATCATCACATCACTCCTTCCATTTTTCAGTAATCTTTTTCTGCTGCTCTGATTGTGTTTTAAACACAAACAGGGCAGCCGGGCAGCGCACTCTCCCTGCCTGTCACTACCGTACAGACCTGCACATAGTGTGCAGCCACAGGCAGCCTTAGCTGTCAAACATGGGACTAAATCACCCCCAGTAAATTTATATTCTAGATGTGCCCCTGATATATATATATTTTATTAACGGCCAATTGTGCCCTTATACTAAGGTTGCATCTATTAAACTGCATTCCGCCATGTTAATTCTGTGAGAGGGGTCCTGGTGTTTGAGGGGCTACATTTTAAAAAGTATTATATCTATTAAGCTGAAATTTGACATATGGATGGAGAATCGTCCATAGGCGCCGCATGCAAAATTTCAGAATAAAAAATGACAAGTTAGGAAAAATCTAAGTTTGATAATCTTGCTTTTTTTCCACTTCCTGTTTTTCAAAAGTCACAGTTTTTCTGTTTTTTTTTGGAAGAGCGTAACTCAGTGTACAGGAGGTTTTAAGACTTGGGGTTTGTTTTGTTAGAACGCTATTAGGGCGGAGGAATTCCTTTGATGGGCGACAGCTTTGAGAAACTTACAGGTTTTTTTTACAATTTAGTAAAATATGCCCATACTAAAGATAGGGGATTTTTACAGAATTTCATAACATTGCGCATATGAGATAGAGGTGTGTGCTGGGTTTACTCAGAGTGCCTTCACTAGCGAGTACAAATATGGCTGCCTCTCTTGCTAAGAAATTTCCTTCTGTGAGCAGTAGATATTTTCCAGTTTTTCCAGGCACAAGGGGGTTGGTTAGTGTTTTGGGGCTGAGGGGGGGACACTATACTAGTATTAGCCCTGGCACCGCTCTCATTTCACAGTTTAATCCCGCTCAAAGCGGTGCCAGAGGCGACTGTAACAGAGCCTGTTTAAACCTCCCGCCCTTCAGTGATGTCAATAATTTATTCCCTGCACTGAGCTGGGCGCGGTAGTTTTAAAACTGCTCTGTGGCTAAAACACTGATCATAGGGAATAGGAGCCGGATAAAGTTGCTGGTAGCGTAATAAAACACATTAAGCACCTAAGTAATGTTCCCAGCTTAAGCTAAATATGCCCATATAATTATCTAAACCCATAAGAAAATGGTGCATACTAAATATCTTTCGAAGGCAGAAACATAAAACCCAAAAAATGTTCCAGTCCAAATTAGCTACTCTACAGCATAGTGTATGATGGTCCTGTGTTAATCCTTGACTAATGTCTATGGTCAGTCTAGAACTACTTGTGAAGTATGGGCACTATAATGTACATGATGACCCCGAGCCCCCGCACTTCCCCTGAACTGTCCTGGGTAGTCCTCACAGCAGTTCATGCTCCAGCAGCAGTAAATATCGTAGTAACATGTGATAGTCCCCAAGACCAGCGCCATCATTAGACAGCTGCCTAGTGTGTCGGGTACTGGGGGGCAGCACTGAGGCCAGGGACACACTAATTATTAATATTATTAATAATTAGTTAATGCGGGCGGTGCATTGGACAGATCGCCCATTCACAATAATGCTCTCCTGCAGAACTATGTGGTGTGCTCCAGTGCAGCACTGCATTTTAAAATCTGCATGGCCCCCGGCTCCCGGCTCCTGGCAGAGTCATGATGTCATGGTGCTGCAAGTGTAGAGGAGCCAACAGGAGTCAGGCAGAGACAGAAGAAACAAGCAAAAAGCAAGAAACTAGAAGCGGGAAAGAAGAGAAAGGAAAAAAAATGAAGAAATCAAGGTGAGTACAGAAAAGAGGAGGCTATAGAAAGGGGGGAGAATGGATGCTATACAAAGGGGGAAGAATTGAGGCTATAAAAAGGGCTAGGGAGAAAAGATGCTACAGAAAAGTTACAGACTATGGGGACTATATACTATAATAGTGCAGTGACAATTTGCAGTGATGCATAATGAAGCACCACTGTTATTCACCATGGCGGGGCTACTCTAGGATAGTTGAGGGACCATTTATGTTTTTTACTATTTGGCCTCTATTTAGTTCTCCTTTGTTGCTTTTTATTAGTATAATTAATTTTACATCTACAGAATACATTAACAAATACACAAATTTATAGTACGGTCTAAATCAGTGGTTAACAAACTTTTGCAGTTCGCAGCACCCTTAGAGTCTCCATAATTTTTTCAAGGCACCCCTCCAAAATAATTACTGAGCAGTCCTGTTTTAGAAGAAGTAGTTGGGTCAAAAAATTGTAATAAGTATTTAGGTCAGGACAGAAATACTTATTTAGTCGTATGCAAAAATGTCCCCTCTGCATCCAAACACTCTGCCCCCTCTGCATCCAGACACTCTGCCCCCAGGCACACTGGCCCCTCTGCATCCAGACACACTGGCCCCTCTGCATTCAGACACTCTGCCCCCTTTGCATCCAGACACTCTGCCCCCTCTGCATCGAGACACTCTGCCCCCTCTGCATCCAGACACTCTGCCCCCTCTGCATCCAGACACTCTGCCCCCTCTGCTTCCAGACACACTGCCCCCTCTGCATCCAGACACACTGCCCCCTCTGCATTCAGTCCCTCTGCCCTCTCTCACGCTGCCCCCTCTGCCCTCTCTCATGCTGCCCCCTCTGCCCTCTCTCATGCTGCCCCCCTCACGCTGTCACCCTCCTCTGCCCTCTCTCACGCTGTCACCCTCCTCTGCACTCTCTCACGCTGTCACCCTCCTCCGCACTCTCTCATGATCCCTCTCACTCTGCTCCCTCTGCCGCGCGCCAGCCATAGAAAAAACAAAGAACACAAAAACGTACAAATCCGCACGGCGCCGGGACCCAGCATCCTCCTCTCTCATGCAGCTTGTCACTTAATGTCATGAGAGAATGAGAGAGGAGGATTCAGGGTCCCGGCGCCGCGTGGATTGGTAAGTTTTTGTGTTCTTTGTTTTTTCTATGGCTTGCCCGCGGCACCCCTGTGACAGTGCCCACCATGGCACCCCTGGGAGCCACGGCACACACTTTGGGAACCGCTGGTCTAGATTATCTATATAATTTACATTACCTTTCACTATTTATTTGCATGTGTTAGTATATTTAATATTACTTCTACAGAATACATAAATAGACAGCAACAGTGGAGAGCCAAGTAGTGGGCAAATACTAAAAAAAAAAATGTTGCTCAACCATTAAGCATCAAGCTGTTTATTAAATGCTTCTAGGCAAGAGGGTTTGTGAAAAAAAATCTGGTTGGCAAGGGGGCATGCGAGAGGAAAGCAGTTTTGCAAAGGAACATGTTTGGGAAAAGCAGGTGGCCGGGGGAGGGCATTTTAAAAAAAGCTGGTAGGCAAAAGCTGTCCAGGGCGCTTAGGAGAGCGGTGTATGTGAGATAAGCACGGGGCAGGAGAGCATGTAAGTGAAGCTGGTGTTATGTGGGTAGTGACAAAAGCTGTAGGGCAAGGGCTGGCATATGTGAGAGTAGCTAGTAGGCAGATGAACATGTGTGAGAAAAGTTGGGCAGCCGGGAACATGAGCCTTAAAACATAAATAGCCACCTATAAAGAATGAATAGACCTACAGGCTCCTAGATTTTCCTTCTTTGAAACGCATCAATTCATTCAAAAAATGTTGAGCCTTCCATTTGGGTGGAACATCCCTGTATGGAGCATGTCTGTATATAAGTGATGGCATGTGAATAGATGGATGCCCAACCCCCCCAAAAAATAACAAATAATATATATACTTTGCTTTGATAAGTAAAAATAAATTACAATGCTATTCCCATTGAACCTAACAAGGCACAAAAGTACAAAGAGTGTTGGAAGCATCTGAGAAAGCAGTGATAGGATTATTCTCTCTCCCCTCCAGACCTTCTACCACACACGGTGATCATAGTAAAAAAATAACGTGGTTGGACAAGAAATAAACCCCATCCTGAACACTCAAGTGTGGCATAAGACCCTTTTATAGAAGGGAAAGAGAGTTGTATTTCTGTACCTCTGGAGGAGCCCTAATTTGGTAAGTCAGACTTTGAAGTGAACTGTTCAGTCTTTCCACCATGCAGGTCCTACAAAACTATACAAAGACAAATTTTCCAGAGGGTGGTTCAGTACATCAGTAAGTGCATCTGCACCAGTTTATATATGTGGAAAACAAATAGATGAATTTGCTCCAAAAGGTAGAAATCTTGTAGAAAAATGTATTGCCAGGCACTCAATATCTGGCACAATCCGGCTTTTAGAAAAGTTGTGTAAGACAAATCTTATTAACATCTTACAATTCATAGAGATTGTGCAGTCAGTGTGAGGCTCAGCTTGATGTACTAATAAAGAAACTGCGTGGAAACTGAAACTTTTGTTAGATGTAACTCTATATTATGATATTTTACATATATCCAAACTCATATTGAGATAAGAACAGCTGCCAGAAACTGGAATGACCAAGCAGTATTCAAAACATAAAACTGGATCTTACAGCAATATACCTATTCATAAAGCTAAGAGACTAGAGTACATGCTGTGTATTGCTATAGAAGCACATTATCCTCACACTCTTTATTCAAGACCTCACTTCTAGCTCTTCACTAAGTTTTTATTACATTATTGACAAGAAAGTGGAAAATCTCTGGAGATATTTGACTCATGGATCTCAACAGTCTAATAACTGTAACTTATTTCATTGTACTAATTCTTGAGGCCATTACTGGAATGTTTGGCAATATTTTCATAATATCTGTCATTTTCTTCAAGAATACCAAATGGCTAAATAAGAGTGACTGCAATAAAATTCTTGTTGCCTTGGCCATCTCTGGTGGGTGTCATGACTGTGTCTTGACTTTTAACATTTTATCCAAATTCTTTTTCCCGGGGATTTATGCATCACTTTATATTGCTTACACCGTCTTATTTCTGACTATGTTCAGTGCCTCTTCCTGTGCCTGGATGGCTGCCACCCTATGCTTCTTCTACTTCATAAAGATCACAACCTTCAGCTCCCAAATCTTTGTTTGGGTCAAGATGAAGATCAGCAAAATCATAAACTGGATGATGTTTGTGTCACAAATGGTGTGTATTTTAAGCACTTCTCTAAACATATTAAAATTACTTGAACTAAAAGAATTTATTAGAAATAACTCCACTATCTTCTCCAACATGACATCGGAAGCTCAAGACGACATGCAAATACCCATTGTCTACCTCAGCAATTGTGTGCCCATGTTCATCATGATGGTCACTACTGCCTCAACTGTTGTGTCCCTCATCCTACACCATCACAAAATGAAGAGGAACACAGGGACATCTGTCAGAGCGAATACGACAGCTTATGAAGGTGTTGTCCGTACAATGATTAGTTTCTTGGTGTTTTATGCAATATTTTATGTGGTATTGTTTATTTATACTTTTGCTATTTTTGCCTCATCAAATCTTGGAAAAGGGATAATGTCGATAATTCTGTTCTCATTTACCCCAGTTCAGTGTATTTTCTTAATCTCTGGTACCCCAAACCTGAAGAAAGCTTGGGGGCACATGATATTTTGGATCAAAGACATTATCTCTGTAAGCACTGGAGGCTGATTTATTTATACTATATATTCCTCAGTAACAAGTAACAGTGATCAGTCTGTAATATAATCTAATTTGTAAAATTTATTGAATATACAGTATGTGTGTATTGCATGTCTGATGTATATATTACTGTAATAATATAATTATTCCTGTGTTGTAAATATATGATTTCTGACCAGCTATAATCACCAAATATTATATCCACAAAACCACTGATTCTGTGCACTTTACCTTCATCAATATTTTATATTGCTAAGTGTGGATAATTTCTCAGCACTATATTATAGAAATAAAGCACCGGGCACAGTGTAGCCAACAGTGTTTGTAGTAACAAATATAACAAGTGATTGTAAGTCCCACGCAAACTCTCTTCACCATACTCAATGAGAAAAACTGCAATTCTCTATTATGTAGATGGAACATCTGAAACAGAAAGGATATCACATTAACTGTGCGTTTATCCAAGTCAAGTCTCTACATACAGTTGGACAATCTATTTGCACAAAATTTAGTTTTTTTGTTTGAAAGATCTAACAAATGTTGGGTTTTTTTGCATTATGAGCAAAACATTTGATTTCTAGAGCTAATATAGTGTTTTTATAACAGTGCATATAGATCTTCCAGAAGAAAAATAAACAAAATAAATTATCATTATTATTAATATTATTATTATTATTATTATTATTATTAACAACATTTATTTATATAGTGCCAGCATATTCCATAGTTCTTTACATTTGGAATAAAAAACAGTAATATATTGAGACAGAGTATTGCAGACAGACAGAGAGGTAAGTGGGCTCTGCTTACAAGCTTACAATCTATAAGAGTTTGATATATGAGGATAAGAGTTACATATTGCTTATTGGTTCAGCACGGTTGTGAAGGCAAAAGATGCCTAGTGGGCTATATGATCCAGTCACACAGCAATGTTGGTCAGGAGGTCAGAGGGTAGTTTGAGTATAGAAAGTACACATGTAAGTTGTGTGAACTGTATTCTAGAGTAATAGGTTGCCCTAGGGAGGTTAAGAAGGTGGTTGAGGAATCATAATCATCATTTATTTATATAGCGCCAACATATTCCGTAGCACAAACATAGTAAATTAATAAAAAAACTGGGTAAAACAGACAAAGAGATGAGAAGGTCCTGCTCGCAAGCTTACAATCTATGGGACAATGGGAGTTTGACACATGAGGCTAAGGCTACATTTTGCATTTCGGCCCAGCCAGGCTGCAAAGGTAAAAGTGACTCATA